>NC_079225.1:41480307-41630307 GCF_029633865.1 Lampris incognitus | reverse complement strand
ACCCAACGGCTGCTGGGATAGGCTCCAGCGTCCCCGCGACCCTGAGAGCAGGATAAGCAGTTTGGATAATGGATGGATGGATGGATGGATGGATGGATGGATGGATGGATGGATTGGGCTATACAAATAAAATGGACTTGACTTAAAAAGCTAGGGCTTAATCTAAATGGATGAAGTGAGAGCAACAACAAAGTTCTTCTGGTGTTTAGAAGGATAGTGTGTAACGTATACGTGGAGCGACCTGATGGAGCAACGTGATTAAGTTCAAGTGTATGTGTAACATAGGTGGCACTTGGCGCGTACTGCATTCTACATACTGAATAGAATGCCCCAAAGGTATACAGTATACACTACTACATTATTTTAAGTATATAGAATGTACAAATGTAGAGGGCGTCCGGGTAGCATCGTGGTCTATTTTGTTGCCTAGCAACACGGGGATCGCCGATTCGAATCCTCGTGTTGCCTCCGGCTTGGTCAGGCGTCCCATCCGTCTGTTTTCCAAGCCGCTTAACCTAATTAAGGTCGCAGGGCGCTGGAGCCTATCCCAGCAATCATTGGGCGGAAGACCGGGAAACACCCTGGACAGGTCACCAGTCCATCTCAGGGCAGACACGTTCACACCTCGGGACAATTTAGTACGGCCGAGTCACGTGACCTACATGTCTTTGGACTGTGGGAGGAAACCGGAGCACCAGGAGGAGGGTGGGACGTCAATTGGCCGTGTTTGCGGGTGAGAAGCAGGATGTGGGTATGTGTCCTGGTCGCTGCACTAGCGCCTCCTCTGGTCGGTCGGGGCGCCTGTTGGGGGGGGGGGGTAGCATGATCCTCCCATGCGCCACGTCCCCCCGGTGAAACTCCTCACTGTCAGGTGAAAAGAAGCCGCTGGTGACTCCACATGTGTTAGAGGAGGCACGTGGTAGTCTGCAGTCCTCCCCGGATCGGCAGAGGGGGTGGAGGTCAGGTCAGGTCATGAAGAAATCGGGTCATATAATAAAAGTACCTACCCAAAAAGCTCCAAAACGTGCCCAAAATACACTTGTGGCCAATAAAGCATGTTCTCACATTCTGCAAGCTGAAATTCCTTGTAGAATTAGGCGTCTCTCGTGTCTGTGTGGTCTGTTATCTTTGAATCAATACCCAGCGGTGGAAGACTAGCAAGGATCCAGGCAGAGCAAACACTTCAGACACGCCACGGGGTTATTCGGGGCACTCGGGGGGGGGGGGGGAACGTGGTGCCGCTGTGACTGCGGTGGCTTCAGGAGCTCTTCGTCTCGATCCCGGCCCCGTCCCGTCCTGCCCCGCTGTGCACCGGGGGCCCATCTTACCCGCCTGTTAATCCACCTGGAGTGGCGCTGAGTGCATTCTGAGGATGGCAGCACGCTGGAAGTGTACTGTACCGTATTCAGAGTCGGATGGAGGCCGTGCTCAGTTATTTATGAGGACCTATTGGCAGAAGAGACATCATGTTCAGCACGTCCTGAATCTCTCTGGAAGGAGTGTTTGTGCTCTCAGTGCACCGTCTGACTTTATCCACCCAGGCCATATTTACCGTCACAGCTGTATACGTCTGCAGCTGCTCAGGTCCAAGGGCACGTGGGTTATTCATAGGACGGTAATGATACAACCACTGTTTATTTCATAATGTGATCTACAGTCCCGATACTGATAATGGGATTAATTCGTGGATGCAGCTGCCCCCGTGCCTGCATGCTGCCCCCGTGCCTGCAGCTGCCCCCGTGCCTGCCGCTGCCCCCGTGCCTGCAGTTGCCCCCGTGCCTGCAGCTGCCCCCGTGCCTGCAGCTGCCCCCGTGCCTGCATGCTAGCTGAGGCAGGTCGGCCCAGTGTCTCCGGTCTAACGAAACAAGACTTGGGCTGGCATTTTTTAATCAAAGGCTGTTCCGGAAAACAGGAAGCGCAAACTAACTCTCGGAAGTGGAGGGGGAGATGCTGGGGTCGCACAGCCGTCTGTAGCAACACGAGTCCTATTCGGAGGGAGCGTAATGGAAAAAGGAGCTGTGTGTGTAAAACCCTGTTAAAAGCGTCATGTGTTGCTTCGTCTCTCTCATTGCGGCTGAGGTGTTGTTGCATTGACCTCTGTGTCGGCAATGCATTGTGGGAATTTATAAACATGTTCCTGTTTTGCATTCAGTTTTAATTCAAGTCAAACTTGTGTCTGTTTGGCACAGTGTGTTTTATACACTACGAAACTTTACATAAAAAGAAAACTGTTGAAGCAAAATCTTGGCAAGGTAATGGAATAGAAAATGTACAAAAATGCATATCACATAGACAATCCTTCTCCCCCCCCCCCCCTTTTCTCCTCCAATTGTACCTGGCCAATCACCCCACTCTTCTGAGCTGTCCCAGTCGCTGCTCCATCCCCTCTGCTGATCCGGGGAGGGCTGCAGACTACCACATGCCTCCGCTGATATACGTGGAGTCGCCAGCCGCTTCTTTTCACCTGACAGTGAGGATTTTCACCAGGGGGGGCGTAGCGCGTGGGGAGGGATCACGCTATCCCCCCCCCCCCAGTTCCCTCTCCCTCTTGAACAGGCGCCCCGACCGACCAGAGGAGGCGCTAGCGCAGCGACCAGGACACGTACACACATCCGGCTTCCCACCCACAGACTGTAGGGGAAGCCCGACCAAGCTGCAGGTAACACGGGGATTCCAACAGGTGATCCCCGTGTTGGTAGGCAACGAAATAGTTAAACATACAAGTGCATGCATATACACACACAAACACACACACACACACATTTACACTGGGGTAACACCAAGTCCTAAGCTCTTTTGAGTCAGCTCTGGATGGTCTGCACAGTGAGGATGTGAGCAGTAGGTTTAATGCTCTCAATGAAAAGTAAACACGTTATAAAATGAAATTCAAGCAGTTATTTCCTCACATGTCCTGTATTTGCATATGGTTTATTTGCATATGGTTTATTTGCATATGGTTTGCATGTACGTTTGAAGCCAGATGTGACCACGGAGTTATGGATGCTTTAAGATTTAATGGGCATTTCATTCACAGTGTGCTTTTATTTTCCTTTCTTTCTTTTTTTTTAAGATGTTTTTTAATCTATAAAAAGATCAAAAACAGTCTATACAACAGCTTTGCTCACAAGCTCCCCAGCAGCCGTTACACAATGTGGACTCCCGAGACGCAGAACTAGGTCAAGCAGTATTCACAAATACTTTCTATGTTTTAGCCTACTTACATGACAGTTGGGTGGTGTTTGCCAGATAGGACAACATCAGGACTGCTGGAACGTTTCCACGATCACAGGAAGAGTATCGCTGTGTTAATTCTGCATGCTGGTCTGTGGTGTGTAGCGTACCTGATGTTGTTTGATATGTCCTCGTGCTTTAAACCCCACCTATCCGATCGATTTTGTTCTCTGAGACGAACACCATTTGCAACGGTGATACCAAACTATTTTGAGACGGTACGCTTTAGAAAAATTCGGATCCACGTCTCAGAGGATCCATCCTGAATGCTGTCGCTCGGTGGTCCCATACTGGATCTGATGGTTTGATGTCCACTGGGGCCACTGGGGAAAATCAACTCTCTCTACTGTAAGACTATATGTATAATATTCTCCACCAAATGACATGTGTTGTGTCAGTGGCCTGCAGTGGGGAGATATACTTCAAGTGCTTGCCTGTGCAACTGAGCTGCTTGAGCAGACGCCAGTGAATTTCTAGTTTTCAGATGACTAGACGGCAGTAGAGCTGGTTACTTCTCCTGGATTGCCACCTTGCCGTGGTGGAGAAGCTTGCATGTACCAATGATCCCAAGAGCTATGCTGTTCTGGAGCTTGGCTCCTGGTAGGGTCACCCAAGGCAGATAGGTCAAGGGGGAGGTTCCAGACAAAGCGCGATCCAAGAAAGACCTCAATGGTGGAACTGGCGGAAGGTGTCTCCAGGTCACAACGGCAGTGAAGGCGGATGTAGGCTGCAACAGAGAGTGGTCCCCAATCGTCTTGGTTCTCCATGCCATTGGACTCTGGACACCCCCTGCCAAGGACCGTGTGGTGGCTGCAGGCGCATCAGCCACTCCACGTAAAAAGCTCCCATTATGCGGCTCCAGGATCTGCCTCTACACCCATCTGAGGACCCAGATGGACCCAGAGGGAGGACAGTCATACTCGACCCTGAGTGACTGCCAGTGATGATGACGATGGAGAGCTGGTCAAGAAATGCTTTTGTAATTACAGCTCAGATGCACTGAAAATGATGATCACTGCTTGCATCTTATTTGATGCTTCTGCAATGCGCTGCAGGCTTCCAAACAGGTCATTCGCTGCAGCAGAAACCCATAAAAAATGCAGTTGTTTTAGTCACTGGGTCCTCTGTTAGTGCTCCTAAACAGAGACGAGTTCAGAATAGGAGCGTTTAGGCAGTTTGATATACCAATTGATGCTTTTAGTGTGCGCTCGGCAGTTTAAAAAAACCCATTTGGCTTACGTGTCAAGCCCATGCCCACTATCAGGGGTTCAGGGCTATACAGCCAGTGTATTTAAAACACAAAGTTATAATAATAATAACAATAACAACTTTATTACTATAACAATTTTCAAAAGTAAGATTAGAAAATGCTTCACAAACACAAAATAAAACTGGAGAAAGATGAATCAACAACATAGCACACCTAAACCATACAAGCTCGCCTAAAGAATAAAAGCAACAGAGCAATAATGGAGGAACAAACGATCAGTTAATAACAGCAGCTGTAAAAAGCTGAGTGTTAAGCAGTGATATAGAAAATTATATAATTTTGTGAACCTTATCTCCTCAGGCAGCTTATTTTAAAGCCGAGCCTGGTGTCACCCGGCACAGCAGCCAAATTAGTTGACTCGTGAAACCAGAGTCTGGCCACTCTCCAGCCGAAGCGTTTGGTGTCCGACCCAATCGGCGCCCTCTGAGGGTCTGTGGGCGTGGTTTAGGAGATGACATGAGAAGCCCCGGTGCACTGAACTGGGAAACAGAATCATTGCAGGACTATCAAAGCTGATTTTCCTCATAAAAATGGTAAGAATCATGTTGGTACATGATTCTTACCATTTTTATGCCAACAAGCTCACGATATGCTTTGCTATAACAGTTGCTGCCGTTTGTTTGGCACCGGTGTTTTGCCATATCACGTTCATTTGATTGGACAGTTAGCTATTGGTTGACAAGATGGTTGATCCAAACACCTTCTATGTATATTTTGTAAACACCCGTTGCTGCCACCCCTCTTTCAAACGTTTTGAATCTGATGGTGTCCAGACTGTTTTGCGTAGTGAACAACTATGGCTGAGGACATGCATTGGCATGTATGGGGTTAAAAGGTCAGGAATATAGGCAGGAATTCATAAATCTTTAAATCAATTCTAAAACTTACTGGTAACCATTGCACTCTTCTACTGTTACTACTACTGTTACTACTACTTTTGGCTGCTGCCGTTAGGGGTCGCCACAGCGGGTCATCCATTTCCGTCTCTTCCTGTCCCCTGCATCTTCCTCTGTCACACCAGCCACCTGCATGTCCTCCCTCACCACATCCATAAACCTCCTCTTTGGCCTTCCTCTTCTCCTCTTCCCTGGCAGCTCCATATTCAGCATCCTTCTCCCAATATACCCAGCATCTCTCCTCCACACATGTCCAAGCCATCTCAATGTTGTCTCTCTTGCTTTGTCTCCAAACCGTCCAACCTGAGCTGTCCCTCTAATATACTCCTTCCTAATCTTGTCCTTCTTCATCACTCCCGGTGAAAATCTTAGCATCGTCAACTCTGCCACCTCCAGCTCCGCCTCCTGTCTTTTCATCAGTGCCACTGTCTCCAAACCATACAACATAGCTGGTCTCACAACCATCTTGTAAACCTTCCCTTTTACTCTTGCTGGTACCCTTCTGTCGCAAATCACTCCGGACACTCTTCTCCACCCACCCCACCCTGCCCGCATTCTTCTTCTGCATTCCCCGTTACTTTAAATAGTTGACCCCAAGTATTTAGATTCATACACCTTCATCACCTCCACTCCTTGCATCCTCACCATCCTGCTGTCCCCCCTCTCGTTCACACATATGTGTTCCATCTTGCTCCTACCGACTTTCATTCCTCTTCTCTCCAGTGCATACCTCCACCTCTCCAGGCTCTCCTCCACCTGCACCCTAATCAAAATGTAATCCGCGAACATCATCGTCCATGGAGACTCCTGCCTGATCTTGTCTGTCAGCTTGTCCATCACCATTGCAAACAAGAAAGGGCTCAGAGCCGATCCTTGATGTAATCCCACCTCCACCTTGAACCCGTCTGTCATTCCTACCGCACACCTCACCATTGTCACACTGCCCTCATACATATCCTGCACCACTCCTACATACTTCTCCGCAACTCCTGACTTCCTCATACAATACCACACCTCCTCTCTCGGCACCGTCATATGCTTTCTCTAAATCCACAAAGACACAATGTAACTCCTGGTCTTCTCTATACTTCTCAGTCTGGTAAATGGTAACCATTGCAGTATGGTGCAATAATCTACCTGCATATACCATCCAATATCTGACTTTTTATTTCAGTTTTTTATTTTTTTAAATCCGGAAATGGGTCCACTGCCTCAATGAAGGCCTCCTTTACCATTTATCTGTCTTGGAAAGACTTCTTATGTTTAATGATGGCACAGCTCACCCGGAACGATGCTTCGGCGGTTGCTTCTGCTTTTGATTTGGGCTGTGTGAAAAGTGACTGCTGTTTGATTAAGTGTGATTTCAGTCCCCTCATCTTTCTCTCTCTCAGCTTGTTTTTGACAGGAAAGTCGCTGCTGTGGTTTTTATGAGGGGTTTGAAAGTGTCTCCACGTTTTCTTTCTTTGGACTAGCGATGCTAGTTTGGCAGATCAGGCAAACACACTTTGAGCAGGAAATGATGAAACAAGTTCTTCCTCCCATTTCACATGGACGTGGTGACATTTTGGCTTCTGACCTGGTCCTGCACTCATTTTTATGTCGTTCTTTTGCTGTTATTAATTTGAATTGGTAGGCGAGGTTGCTGTGAATGAGGTTAGTTCACTGCAGTTAGCTCAAGTGAGTTTCGTGTGAGGTTACCTCACTGCTGTTACCTTGCTTTGCATTCTGGGTTTGCAGACTGGCCGGTCCTTATGTCAATCAATTGGTAGATGCCGTAGGGAGGAGGGATGGAAATTAGAGGAAAAAAAAATCTGATGTTAAAAGATGCAGGGGTTTTTTCTCCCCAATTGTACCTGTCCAATTACCCCACTCTTCCGAGCCGTCCTGGTCGCTGCTCCACCCCCTCTGCCGATCCGGGGAGGGCTGCAGACTACCACATGCCTCCTCCCATACATGTGGAGTCGCCAGCTGCTTCTTTTCACCGGACAGTGAGGGGGATGTAGTGCGTGGGAGGATCACGCTATTCCCCCCAGTTCCCCCCTCCCCCCCGAACAGGCACCCCGATCGACCAGAGGAGGCGCTAGTGCAGCGACTAGAACACATACCCACTCCCGGCTTCCCACCCGCAGACACGGCCAATTGTGTCTGTAGGGATGACCGACCAAGCTGGAGGAGATTCGAACCGCTGAACCGCGTGTTGGTAGGCAATGGAATAGACTGCTATGCCACCCAGACGCCCGCAGGTTTTTTTTTTAATGGCACGCGATCTATCAGCATGGCCATTGCAATTGACTATGTACATATGTATGTACGTACATGTATGTATGTATGTGTGTGTATACTTGTATTTGTATGTGTGTATTTCATCCTATATGTGGAGCACTTTGTAGCTGTTTTAAAAATTGCTATATGAAAAAAATTATGATTGTTAGTATTATTATCATAATATTTATTTATTATTATTTATCGTTAAATCGCTTGTGAAACTGTCTGGTAACAGTGCAGGGAGGCTGCAGTTGGGAGTGAGTGGATCGTGTTTCTCTTCTCCGGTTGAAAGTCTGGCTTCTGCAAACTGAACTGTTTGAAGTCGGGAGATTTATGAATTTTGTAAGAGTACAAAGAGTTAAAAACACCAGAGATTAAAATCACATGATTAAAACAGCGAGATGTCTGCGGCCTCTTCCGTCGAGGGGAAGAAGAAGAGCCGTGTCGGTCGGCGTCTCCGTGGTATGTGTTCCCTCCCTGTCTCCGGGGTGTCTTCTGGTCGGGGCAGACGCTGATCTAATCTGCCCCGTGTTAGCCAGGATAATGCCGGGCAGATGGCTCACAGCCCAGCTCCACCACGTGTGCGTACCTTAAAACTGCTTCCAGTGCTTTTCTGCTTTCAGACCGAGCCTGTTCGCGTCCTCTTTCCTCACCACCGTGTGGTTCTGTACGCACCGCAGACGAAGGTCGGCCAGGTATGTTGGAGTGTCCGACCATACAAGGCGGGGGAAATGTTGCCTCAGGAGGTGCAGAACATGGCCGAGCAGAGACGGAGAGAGAGAGAATGTTCGTAAATGGCTACCCGGAGATATAAATATCCTCATAAAAAATTCACGCCACCATTCCCAGTAACATCAGCCTAATGTATTGTTAGTCCTGGCGCTCTGCTAAATGTTTTATAGATGAAGGGTCTGGACGAAGTGGCGTTTGTCTAACCGGTTTTAATCACTCATCGCTCCACGAGCCCAGCAGCCTGGTATGAGGCCACTTCTGTCTGCTGAGGGCAATGTGTTATTTTCATACATGCAGCGGGAACAGCCGCCCTGTACTTCATATGTCCGATTCCGGCACGGCCGGCTGTGTTGGGGAGTATGAGTACTAGTGTTCGAGTTGAACGATGTTGGAAGAAAATCAACATTGTGATATATAGATATATGTTTTTTGCGATGTGTATTGCAGTATTACTGTATTGCAGTAAGAGCCGGGTGGCAAAGCTCTCAATTTACCAGTCAGTCTCCGTTCCAACCCTCACCTATGGTCACGAGCTTTGGGTAGTGACCGAAAGGGTGAGATCGCGGATACAAGCGGCTGAAATGTGTTTCCTCCGTAGGGTGTCTGGGCTCAGCCTTAGAGATAGGGTGAGGAGCTCGGACATCCGGAGGAGGCTCGGAGTAGAGCCGCTGCTCCTTCGTGTCGAAAGGAGCCAGTTTAGGTGGTTCGGGCATCTGATTAGGGTGCCTCCCGGGCGCCTTCCTTTGGAGGTTTTCCGGGCACGTCCAACTGGGAGGAGACCCGGGGTAGACCCAGAACTCGCTGGAGGGACTACATGTCCAATCTGGCCTGGGAACACCTTGGGATCCCCCAGGAGGAGCTGGAGGGCGTTGCTGGGGAGGGGGGCATCTGGAGTGCCCTACTTAGCTTGCTGCCGCTGTGACCCGACCCCGGAGAAGCGGCTGATGATGAGATGAGATGAGATGAAATGAGATGAGGTGAGTATTGCAGTATTGAAGAATGTCGAACAAAGGAGAAGTTGGGAAGCCACCTAAACTCCCAATAGTTGACTTGGTGAATTAGTGCATGCATATAAACCGCACATAGGCGATGAATGCAAAAACTTGGCTCAGAGGCGGGATACGCAAGCCGTTTCACACAGAAAGGCGAGTCAAAGTGCTTTGCATAAAGCCAAAAAAAGACATTAAATAAGAGATGCAGAACAATATAATGTGTTTAAATAACAAGAATAGTGAAAGAATAAAATAAAGATTTAGAAAAAGCAATGAAAGAATAAGCAGAGCTGGCTAAACAAGAAAATAAAAGGCAAGCAACGCCTTACAAGTTAAGGAAGGAAGGGTTTTTGCTGGAAGTGTGTCGCGTGTGTTTCCTGCATCTGAGCCAGTTTGTTGTGTTCGTCACCTATGTACACTTAGTATGAATGTGCTATTTGAGCAATGAAATTTTACATTTTTCTATTCAAGAGGCTTCCAGGCTACTCCTTTGTTTGATATTTTTGGCCGTACGCTATTAAAGAATAAAAAAGAGCTGCATCGTTTCAGCAGATACATGCAGCGTTTAGCTCGCAAAGCTGCATGTGCACAGGATTTATCAGTCTCGCGGTGATACGGGTGATTTTAGACAGGAAATAAGGCAGCCGTCCAAGAAGTGATTCAGTAAAACTAGATTATATTATTTTTCAAATGTGCTGGAGTATTTTTCCTCAAGAGTAGCCACGGTGACCCAGTGGTTAGCACTGTCGCCTCACAGCATGAAGGTCCTGGGTTCGAACCCCAGGCCATCCCAGGTGCTTTCTGTGTGGAGTCTGCATGTTCTCCCCGTGTCTGTGTGGGTTTCCTCCGGGTGCTCCGGTTTCCTCCCACCGTCAAAAACACATGCACGTTAGGGTTAATACTCCTGCCTGTGCCCCTGAGCAAGGCAATGGAAATAAGAACTGGAGTTGATCCCTAGTGCTGCAGCAGCAGCCCACTGCTCCTATGAGTTAACTGCAGAGGGCAAATTCGTTGTAAGAATACAATGTCAAATAAAGTGGCTTTCTCTTTCGCTGGTTTTCTCTCTCTCTCTAAAAAAGCAGACCTTGCCAGATTTCATTTTCCATCAAGCAATAACAAAGGAAGAACACCACCTTCAGCTTCACCTATCTTAGACTGAGCTCCTTGTCATCCCAGCCAGTCCATCCTTGCAACAACAGATCAACATCCAGCTTGGATAAACCCAACTCATGTCCACAAAGACTGCCCGGAACCTAAGGTTAAGGTTCTCATGCCGATGTGCCCTGTACAACATCAGGAAAAGTAGACCCTACCTTTCTGAGGAGGTCGCACAACTCCTGGTAAAGGCTCTTGTAATATCACGCAGTGACTACTGCAGCTCCTTACTGACAGGTCTCCCAACATGCACTTTCAAACCTCTGCAAATGGCCCAGAACACGATGGCGTATCTAGTCTTCAACCAACCCAAAACAGCACGTGTCACTCCGCTGTTCATATCCCTCCACTGGCTCCCAGTTGCTGCCCGCATCAAATTCAAAACCTTGATGCTCGCTTAGAAAACAGCAACTAAAACAGCGCCCGCCTACCTGAACTCCCTCATTCAGGTCTACACTCAGTCCCGCTCACTACGCTCTGCCAATGAAAGGCGCCTGGCACTTCTGCCACAATGACGCCCTAAATCTCTAGCCAGACTCCTCTCTTCTGTAGTTCCCTGGTGGTGGAATGAGTTAGCAAACTCCATTCAATCTGCTGAGTCCCTCTCCATCTTTAAGAAGAAGCTAAAGACCCAACTCTTTCTCCAACACCTCCACACCTGATGATATTAATCCATCCATTATCCGAACCGCTTATCCTGCTCTCAGGGTCGCGGGGATTGTGGAGCCTATCCCAGCATTCATTGGGCGGCAACCGGGAAGAGACCCTGGGCAGGCCGCCAGGCCATCACACACACACACATTCACACCTAGGGACAATTTAGTACAGCCGATTCACCTGACCTACATATATTTGGAGGTGGGAGGAAACCGGAGCACCCGGAGGAAACCCACACAGACATGGAGAGAACATGCAAACTCCACATAGAGAACTACCTGAGATGACTACCCCGGGGCTCAAACCCAGGACCTTCTTGCTGTGAGGCGACCATGCTAACCACTGCGCCACTGTGCCGCCGATGGTGTGTGTGTGTGTGTGTGTGTGTGTGTGTATATATATATATATATATATAGGGTGCCTCAACCAAGTACTGAGTAAAGGGTGTGAATACTTATGTACATAAAATATTTCAGTTTTTTATTTTTAATAAATTTGCAAAAATTTCTACAAAACCTTTTTCACTTTGTCATTATGGGGTATTGTGTGTAGATTGATGAGAAAAAAAGAGAATTTAATCCATTTTGGAATAAGGCTGTAACATAACAAAATGTGGGGAAAGTGAAGGGGTGTGAATACTTTCCGGATGCACTGTATATATATATATATCGCTTCTATACACCCTATGCATTGCCTTTGTGCACTGCCTGTTGACGCCTATGTGCTATTGGACGTGAACGTAGTTTTTTTTACACTTACTTGCATTGTTGCCTCCTGACTAGATCCTTGCTGGTGTTGTGTTAGCTCTCAGATGTACGTGGCTTTTGATAGAAGCGTCTGCTGAATTAAATTGTAAATTGTAATAAGACGTTTAGCCGAACGAGTGACGGGCCCTGTTCGCCTCACACTGCGTCCTCTACCACAGGGCTGTTACACGTGTGTTGTGCGGTGGTGATCATGAAACGCTGTATGGTTCAGATATATTGAATAAGCTCTTTTGTTGAGACAAGCATCACTTAGAAACCCATTACACTTGTTTTTCTTGGCGATTTGGTGCAGGGAAGTCACGACGACCACCATAATACTACAGGAAATGGTGACAGCCGGTGCACAGACGACAGGGCCGTTGGTGTTGGGCAGAGAGAGTGGCGAGATAATGCGGGGTGCGGGGTGGGGGGGTGTAATGAGGCGGTAGACGGCATCACATCACTGTGCATACCAGATACATATTCAAGGCCTTCGTAGCCGTGGTGGTTTTCAGGTCTCTCTCACCTGACGGACAAGCTGCAGCTTGCACAAAGTGGATGCCGTGAGCTCTCGGGGGGGGCTCGGCTGAGTCGATATCCATTTCAAGCACAGCAAACAGGCGACAGGAACAGGAACCCCCGCCAGGAAGGAGATAATGCATTCTCCACAGGTTCCCCCCTCCGACACCACCACCTTTGTCCCAGTCAGGAGGAGGGGCGGGGGGGGCGGGTGTCAACCCGCACCGGTAAACAAGAGAAAAAACACCGAGGTGAACAAGTTTGTGTTTGTTTGTTTCTCGCTTATCCTCTACCTATCTGAGGTAAAATGCCTCCTCAGTCCACCCCCCTCATCTTCTCCCCCTCACTCTCCTCCTGTACCTCGCTCCATCGCTCTTTCGTTGTAACTTTGTTGGCATGACACATGTGTATTGCCAAAGCATTCAGGGTACCACTTCACAATAAGACTACCGTTATAAAGATTTATAAATGGCTTATAACTAGGTTGTGAACACTTTATAAATCATTAATAAACAATTATAAACAAGCTGTAACAGGTGTCATACATCGACGCGGGCTCACTATTTGGCAAGATCTTTTTATCGTTCTATTTTGTTAAATCTCAGCTCTTGCTAGTTGCTACTGAATGAGCTCTGATGCTTTATAAATGTGGGCTCACTATTTGGCAAGCAACAGGACACGGTTTCCCCTTTTATCTAATGTGTCGTTAGGTTAGATTATTAACGATTTATGAAGCGTTCAACACCTAATTAATGAAGTAATTATAAACCATTCATAAGCCCGTTATAAGGGCCGTGTTATTGGGAAGTGGTGCCGATTCAGAATTACATTTGTTTGTGCAGCGTGTTTCATTTTTTGTGTCTCTCTTAATATAAAGAAATGTAAATAAAGCAAAACATGAACAAGTCAGTAAAGTCAGTTGATAACATTTGCATATTGAAAGAAAAAAATCTACATAGACAACAAACTTTTTCCCTGCAGTGGGTGAAACCGAAGGCTATTGTGGCTGTGTCAGCCTCCCTTATCAAGATTAATTTACCGCTCAGACACTCAATTATGTCTCTCTCTCTACCTCCCTCTCTTGCTCTCTCTCCCCACCTCTCTACCTCCCTTTCTCTCTCTCACTCTCTCTCTAACTCCCTTTCTCTCTTTCTCCCCCTACCTCCCTTTCTCTCTCTCTACCTCCCTTTCTCGCTCTCTCTCGCTCTCTCTCTACCTCTCTTTCTCTCTCTCTCTACCTCCCTTTCTCTCTTTCTACCTCCCTTTCGCTCTCCATCCATCTCTCCCTTTCTCTCTTCTCTCCCTCACTTCCTCTCCCTCGTTTCCTTCCTCCGTCTTTCTCCCTCCCTTTGCCCCTCTCATTCTTTCTCGCTCCCTCCCTTTCTCTTTCCATCACTTTCTCTCTCATTTCCTTCCTCCCTCTCCCCCTCTCTCCTGCCCTCTTTCTCTCTCCATCTAATTTTCTTTCTCATGCTTCCTCGCACTTTCTCCCTCTCTGTCTTTCTCTCTCCCTTCCTCATTCTCTCCCTCTGAATCTCTCTCTTTTCCTCTCTTTCCCCCACGTCCTCTGTCTGCTTCCCTTCTCCTCTCTGTCTGACATTTTCTCTCTTCTTCCCTCTCTCTGGTTCTGTCTTTCTCCCTACATCACTCTCTCATTCCCTGGGTCTCTCTCTCTCTTTCTCCCCCTCCCTCTCCCTGGCTGAGGTGTTGCTGTTCTTGCATCCTCCTCTGGCAGCATCTCTGACTGTGTCTGCCCACAGCATCCTTGCTCCGTGTAGCCCAGCAGGGCAGATAGCGTGGAGCTGAATACATTGACCTCCTCGCACATTCCCAGAATCACACCCGCCACCTGACCCGTGTTCATAAATATGAATGTGGCTACATAAATCCGGCTGTATACAGTGGTAGAGATTTCACTGGGCTCTCCACAGCTCATTCTCTGACATCATTTTCCCGGGCTCTCAAATCTGGTTTCTAGGAATAAAAAAATAGCCCATTTGGGTCTGCTTTGGGCCCGAGATGTGATGACACGCCGGCGTCTGCCTCACCTCTTATCTTTGGAGGTGTGCTCAATTACAGCTGGATGTGATGGTATCTGCCAGGTGAAATACAAATAATGTTGCTTAGCGCCGAGGCCGCGGATGGTGACACAGATGGTGATCGGATCAACTTGAAAGAGAGGGCAAGCCAAGGTGCTGCTCATAACAGGGAGCCAGAAAACCCTCCAGAAAAACTTGATCTCCATAAAGACCAAGGCCGTCTGCAAAGCCCCCCAAGGTGAAACTTAGATGCCCTGGTGCCGACTCGGTTCCTAATGAAACGTAATGATAGAGTCTTGTCAAAAAGCTGTTAACTGTTTTCGAGTCATCACGTGCACATTTCCTCCTGCGTGCGCCTCACGTCAGGAGAGCGCGGCAGTGATTAGCCGATGGTCAGACACGGATAACGGCACACACGTTCAGGGGGGAGGGGGGGATAGCATGATCCTTCCGCGTGCTATGCCCCCCCCCCCCGGTGAAACTCCGCACTGCCAGGTGAAAAGAAGCGGCTGGTGACTCCACATGTATAGGAGGAGACATGTGGTAGTCTGCAGCGCTCCCTCAATCGGCAGAGGGGGTGGAGCAGTGACTGGGATGGCTCGGAAGAGTGGGGTAATTGGCCGGGTACAATTGGGGAGGAAAAGGGAGAAAATAAATAAATAAGCTTGAGATCTCCACACAGTATACTCAGCTGTTTGTTGTACTTTTGTATCGTGACATTTTTCCAGTTTATCGTATTCATGTCTTCATATGACTTTTTTTTTCCTCCTGCTTTTTCTCCCCAGTTACCCCGCTCTTTTTTTTTCTCTGCCAATCCGACCAGAGGAGGCGCTAGTGCAGCGACCAGGACAAATACCCACATCCGACTTCCCACCCGTGGACACGGCCAATTGTATCTGTAGAGACGCCCGACCAAGCCGGAGGTAACACGGGGATTCGAACCGCCGACCCCCGTATTGGTAGGCAACGGAATAGACCGCTACGCTGCCCGGGCGCCCGTCTTCATATGACTTTATGTCACTTCCGCCGACGCAGCTCCCTGTGTATTTATTGTACTTGGAGAACAAAGTCGAGTCAATTTTACTTGCGTAGCCCGATATCACACATTACACATTTGCCTCAGGCGGCTTCACAGCCACACAACATCCTGTCCTTAGACCCTCGCATCAGATAGCATAATAAAGTGATTCCGAATCCTCTGTTGTGAAATTAGGAAATAAAAAGATATGATCCCAGCAGGGAAATCAGTTCACCACCAGCTCATTTCAGCAGCCGCGACCGCTCAGATTCTCTAATGACATCCTTTTCCAACTGCAATCAAGCAAAAACCTACAGGACTCGTAGTTCTTCATGTTTTCAGTTAATATTTTGCTCAGTCTGAGTGAAGGAGCAGCTACGATGGGGTGGCAGGGGGGGGGGTTGGACCCTGACAGGTGCTTTAAGAGGATAAACACTGGTTGGGTTCGACACTGTCTCTGAGTCATGGTGCCCTGCGGGTGACGGAGCCGCTGCCCTTCTCCGAACACCAGCCCACCTCGCTCCACTGGGCTCAGCCATCCCCATCAACCCCAGCCACCGCTTTTATCTCGGGGAGGGAGGGGGGATCAAATTGGATAAGAGCGTCAGTCTGTTTTCCACCCCTATGCAAAGCATCGCTCTAATCCGTGATGGACAAAAGAAGCCACAGTTCCGCTTCATGGTTGGGGGGAGAGGATAGAGAGGAGTGTGGTTTTCTAATGAGAATGTGCTTTGAGATCAATTAAGGACGGATATTTTGTGCTGAGCTTGAAGCGAGCGGATAATCCATTCTTGTCTGTGCTAATTAATTTGCACTTTGCCCCGCGGTATGACGCACCTACCACCTTTTCCTCTGTCTCTTCCAGGCTCGGGGAGTTGATGAGAGCTTGCGAACGGCCAGGAAATGTCTCCTCTTCCCCATCAGCGCAGCTGAACTCATACTAGCAAACTGCCATATTAGTGGGCACTGGTTCGATCAGCTGCATGTGTGATAAACCAACACAATACTATCCAGCGTGTTGGCACCGAACACGTGTTGTAAGGATTATCAGTACTGGCCAAATGGAGATGTGCGTTGGTGTGCTTTGGGTTTGTCTATTTGTGTGCCTGTTAGCCTTTTCGGGTGTGAGGTTGTTGTCATGTCTGTGCAGGGAGAACCGGATCGACACTATTGGATGTAGTGAGTGTCCTCTCGTTGATAGGCTTGCTCAGTGTCTGGACTGACTCGGAGGCTGTCAGTGAGTGTGGGCAGTGATGCTCTTTCCTACGATCGGTCGTTTGTTGTTCGTCGCTTTTAGGAAAACGAGATGTATGAGGGGTCTGGAACAGTTTCTAGATCTAGCTAAAATGTCACTGTGTTGGTGACACCGCTCATCGTACACACACACACACACACACACACACACACACACCATAGTTCCTCCTTTAGGAGTGGTTGCCCCAGCAACTGAAGAACTCTGCCAAGTCGGCACTCCTTGTGCATCTGAGTGTGTTGAAACACTTCTGCAGATGGGGGTCTGCTGCATATATTCCGGGAACTAATGAAATGTCACACTTGGGGGTGGCACGGTGGCACAGTGGTTACCGTGGTCGCCTCACAGCAAGAAGGTCCTGGGTTCGAGCCCCGGGGTAGTCCAACCTTGGGGGTCGTCCCGGCTCATCCTTTGTGTGGAGTTTGCATGTTGTCCCCGTGTCTGCGTGGGTTTCCTCCGGGTGCTCCGGTTTCCTCCCACAGTCCAAAGACATGTAGGTCAGGTGAACCAGCCGTACTAAATTGTCCCTAGGTGTGTTTGGCGGCCCTGTGATGGAGTGGCGGCCTGTCCAGGGTGTCTCCCCGCCTGCCGCCCACTGACTCCTGGGATAGGCTCCAGCATCCTCCGTGACCCTGAGTAAGGATAATGGATGGATGGACGGTTAAGTTTCAGTTACACTTTCACTTATCAGGGCAGCTATTTTGGCTGAAAGTGGCATTTGGGGTGTCCCAAGTTTGTGTTTCTCTCTCTCGTGGGGCATGTAAAGGAAGAGATATGGAACAGCTTCACGTTGGCTTGACAGAATGTCCTTGCTGGCAGACGATAAACACCAAACTATGAGGGAAGGAGGCCCGGCTGGCGTTTGTGTGATAGCTTTAGCTCAGCACAAACCAGCGTTTTTCTCCAAATGGCAGTTTGTTGGCAGCTCCATTACATTTGATGATCTAATCTGTGGAAAGTTTTTGTGGAGACACTTTTCTTTTCCTTTTTTTGTCAAGCTGGTTGAAGTGTGACCCAGACAGCGTGAGCCCTGCAGAAACTTGGAGGATCCAGTGAATTACAAAGACTGAAAAACACATTGATAAAATACTTTACTGAGAGAAAGAGGTGATTTCACAGTGGAGCTCTCATATCCACATTTAAAAGGGAATTTGGTATTTCTGAAGTGTGACTCTGACAATTAACATCGTTTTGTGTGTTGCACACTACGTCGGGTAGTTGCTGTTATGACTTATCCTGCTCTCACGGTCACGGGGATGCTGGAGCCTATCCCAGCAGTCATTGGGCGGCAGGTGGGGAGAGGCCGCCAGTCCATCACAGGGCCGACACATTCACACCTAGGGACAATTTAGTATGGCCGACTCACCTGACCTTCATGTCTTTGGAATGTGGGAGGAAACCAGCGGCACCCGGAGGAAACCCACACAGACACAGGGAGAACATGCAAACTCCACACAGAGGACCCCCCCCCCCCAAGGTTGGACTACCCTGGGGCTCGAACCCAGGACCTTCTTGCTGTGAGGCGACTGGGCTAACCACTGCACTACCATGCCGTTACCTGAAATACAGCCCTGAAATGGGAACAAACTGTCCACTCAACCCAGAACTCTGGAGATTCCTGCAGCAAAGTAATCTGAAGGTAACAGGAAGTACGTGACAGAGTCAGGGGGATCCAGTGGGCTATGATAACGGATTACGATTTGGAGCCGTCAAACGCTAATCTGTACCTGTTTACTACCAGTGAGTAACTCCCAGCCACTGTGGATGAGTGTTAGCTGTGTGACAGAGGGTAATGTGTTTTGGCTTCCCCGTTTTGCAGACGACACCCATCATACAGCCTGCCAATCAAAAGAACCACTGCTCATGCCGCTGACCTGGTTTATATGCCTCACCGGCTGCAACCAGAGAGTGAGTTAAACCTCATTCAGAATAAACACAATTCATGTAAATCAAAGGCTGCCAATGGTTCATCATTGCAGTTTTAAGTTTCAATTTTATATGTCATATGTGAGAAGCAAGTTTACGTTTATTTTTGTGATGAAATGCTTGTTTTGCTGACTCAAAAACACAACAGACGAAAGTACTTATAAAAGTACTTCGAGAAATCAAAGTGCAAGAACCGGTTAGCACTGTTGCCTCACAGCAGAACTAGGAAACGTGAGTTTACAGGGTTGAAACAGTGGTGGGATTGTGAGAAGGTACAGATTACGCAGCTTTGTCAGCAGTACACTCTCAGTGTCTCTCGTGACATTACCAAGTCTATGAGGGATCGAGAGATTGAAATAGTGGAGCTGCAGAGTTCTGCAGGGTCCACAGGAAATCAAGGCTGCTTTGAAGACCCCAAGTCTAAAAATAGCCTTGCTGGCTGACATGTTGGGTGCTAAGACACGGGGGGCGTTGGTCCGGTCTTGCTTTCAGTGTGCTGCTCTGATGGACTCACCTTCAAAGTTTTTCTTCAGCCTAGAAAAGAAGAATGGATAGAGCAGGTTCATCCATGCTCTGAACTCGACAACAGGGAAGCTACTGACTGAGTCCAGTGAGATCCAGAAGAGAGCTGTGGATTTTTGCTCTCCTGTACAGCAGTGAGTACACTGAGGATGAAGGTGCGCTTGATTCCTTCTGCAGTGGGCTGCCCAGAATCTCAGAGGAGATCAACAAGGAGTTGAGGGGTCCTCTGACTACAGAAGAGCTGTCTTCAGTGCTGCAGAGCATGCAGAGGGAGGAAGGCCCCTGGGATTGACGGACTCCTTCCGGAGTTCTACAAGGATCAGGGTGGCACGGTGGCCCAGTGGGTAGCACTGTTGCCTCACAGCAAGGAGGTCCTAGGTTCGAACCCTAGGCCGTCCCAGGTCCTTCCTGTGTGGAGTTTGCATGTTCTCCCCGTGTCAGCGTGGGTCTCCAGGTGCTCCGGTTTCCTCCCACCATCAAAAAGACATGCATCTTAGGGTTAATGCTCCTGCCCGTGCCCCTGAGCAAGGCAATGGAAAGAAGAACTGGAGTTGCTCCCTGGGTGCTGCAGCTTCCCACTGCTCCTATACAATAGGATGGGTTGAATGCAGAAGATTTTTCCCTCGGGAAGTAATAAAGTATATCTTATTTTATGATATCTTGTGTGCAAAAACAGACTGTGGGTGTAGTTTGTTGGACAGTGCTACAGTAGAGAATGTCTGCACAGTAGTAAGCTGACATGTGCATCCATCCATTATCCAAACCCATTATCCTGCTCTCAGGGCCGCGGAGGATGCCGGAGCCTATCCCAGCAGTCACTGGGCAGCAGGTGGCGAGACACTCTGGACAGGCCGCCAGGCCACGGTACTGTAAACTTTAAAGTCGTGTAAATGCTAGATTGTGCAGTTGGTGACAGCAACCGTAATGAAAAGGTATTGTAAGCAGCCAGCTCGTACAAATAGCAGATTGTGCAGTCAGCAACAGTTGCCATAATGAACAGCTTAAGTGTCCAATTTCAGTAGTGAAGGGGTAATGTGTGATTGAGTGATCAGTTTATGAGTCTTACGGCTTGGAGGTAAAAGCCGTCTTGAAACCTGTTGGTCCGAGACATGTGACAGGTTACTGCTTTCTGTCATATTCTAGAAGCCACGCTGTAACTTTGGTTCTATTTATTTATTTATTTATTTCTGATTCTCCCAATTTAGTGGCCAATCGATCCCTATTATAGTTGAAACGCCCACCCTCGTACTGCATGCGTTTGCCAACTGCATCTCTCCGGCCGGCAGTCTCGAAGGAGACGCCTCCCCACTTCCGTGACAAGGCGACTCCAGGCCGAACCACTGCTTTTTCCCACACACACAGAGGCGCATTCATGTGACGAACACAAGCCGACTCCGCCCCCCTCCCGAAGACAGCGTTGCCAATAATTGCTGCTTCATCGAGTCCGGCCATAGTCGGATCTGACGAAGCCGAGGCGCGAACCCCCGGTCCCCAGTGGGCAACTGCATCGACACAAAGCCGATGCTTAGACCGCTACACCACCGCGGACCCTATACTTTGGTTCTTGAATGAACATTGGAGTTGAATTCTTTCTTGGACCCCCCCCCCCTTTTGTTCTCCCCAATTGTATCCGGCCAATTACCCCCACACTTCCGAGCCACCCGGTCGCTGCTCCACCCCCTCTGCCGATCCGGGGAGGACTGCAGACTACCACATGCCTCCTCCCATACATGTGGAGTCGCCAGCCGCTTCTTTTCACCCGACAGTGAGGAGTTTCACCAGGGGGACGTAGCACGTGGGAGTATCACGCTATTCCCCCCAGCCCCCCCCCCGAACAAGTGTCCCAACCGACCAGAGGAGGCGCTAGTGCAGCAACCAGGACACATACCCACATCCAGCTTCCCACCCGCAGACACAGCCAATTGTGTCTGTAGGGAAGCCGGACCGAGCCGGAGGTAACACAGGGATTCGAGCCGGCGATCCCCGTGTTGGTAGGCAACGGAATAGACCACCACGTTACCCGGATGCCTGGAATTGCATTCTGAATAGAAACTTATTTTTATCAATCATGATAATTATAGTAATAAGGGTAATAGTATTAATAATAATGGCTTCACTGATGCGTCAGTCGGAAGCCGACAGTCATGAGGGCGTCAGGAGTGTCGTCAGCTGGTTGTTGTACTTTTGGCACTGTGCTTTTGTATTGTAGCGTTTTGCAGGTTTAGTATCATATTCGTGTCTTTATATCACTTCATGACAGTTCCGCCAATACAGCTCTCTGTGTGTTTATTGTACTTGGAAGAACAAAGTGATTCTGAATCCTCAATTTTGAAATTACAAAACAAATTATGTGATCCAAGCGGGGACATCGGTTCACAAAAAGCCAATTTCAGCAGTCGCGACTGCTCGGGTTTTGTAATGACATCCTTTTCCATTGCAGCCAACAACAAAAACCTGCAGGAATCGTCTTTCTTGATGTTTTCAGTGAATATCTTGCTCGGTCTCACTGAAGGAGCAGCGATGATCAAATGAATATTTGTGTACAGCAGAGCTGATGAAAGAGTGGTGAAAGACGACACCATCTGCAATTCCCCTTTAGGTAGCATATGCTCACATTTCCTTCCTGAATTCATCTGTTTGTGTTTTTTATCTATGCACAAAAGGGCCCGGGCTGAAGACTATTTCCATCAGACTTGTGAACAATGAAGATCATTCATTCATTTATTCCTTCATTCATTTATTCCTTCATTCATTCATTCCCTAAACCCAGTGATCTAATCCAGAGTTAAAGCTGAAATCTGCAGATTTTCTCCGTTATTATTATCATCATCATTAATATTATTATTATCATCATCATTATTATTATCATCATCATTGTTATCATCATCATCATCATTATTATCATTATTATTAATATCATCATTATTATTATTATTACTTCTTTCAATTCCCCTGACATGTATGTCTTTGAGCAGTGGTAGTAAATCTATAAATAAAGTATTAATTAAATATTAATAAAGTATTGATGTATTATAATCCATCTATTATCCCAACCACTTATCCTGCTCTCAGGGTCGTGGGGATGCTGCAGCCTATCCCAGCAGTCATTGGGCGGCAGGCGGGGAGACACCCTGGACAGGCCGCCAGGCCATCACACAGGGCCCACACACACACGCACATACACACATGCACACACACACTAACACCTAGGGACAATTTAGTACAGCTGATTTACCTGACCTACATGTCTTTGGACTGTGGGAGGAAACCTGAGCCCCCGGAGGACACCCACGCAGACACGGGGACAACATGCAAACTCCACACAGAGGACGACCCAGGACGGCCCCAAGGTTGGACTACCCCGGGGCTCGAACCCAGGACCTTCTTTCTGTGAGGCGACCGCGCTAACCACTGTGCCACCTAATATATTGTAATAATAATCCAAAGGAGTTGAATCAAGTGCAACTGGACTTGGTATATATCCGTGATGATAACCATGACCTGGATGAATGAGAACATTCACAGACATATAATAATAATAATAATGATAATGAAGTACACTATTAATAAGGAATTTCTGATTCTGAGTCTGTCTAACCACAGGGAGAACATGCAGATTTCTCACACAAGAGCCAGTCTGGAAGCCAAGGCCCTCTTCCTGTGTTTGCTGGTGTCCTTCCATTTATTTTGAATTTACAAGCTCAACATTGAAAAGACACGTGCACCTGTGCAAAAGCAGAGCTTCCCTCAAATGAGGGTTTGATTCCTTGTCCTCGGAGAAGGAGGATAACGGTGCAACACGGTGTTTCCGTGTCCACACCGGGACCAAACATGTTGGTGCTCAACCCGGTGTTGTGGACGCAGACACAAGCACACCAGCTAGGCTACTGTTTGCATAGATTGTGTTGCGAGGGAAAACCAATGTGTGGCGTCTGGAAGGGCCCTACAGCCTGTACATCTCTTACAAGGTCAATCCTGATGCATCGGCCTTGTCCGTCTATACAAGCTGAAGTGAGACCACGGTCACGTTGTAGTGCCTTACAGTGTGGAAAAAGGTGTTCAAAATGGTCTCTCAGGAAAAAAAACCTGCATTTGCATTAATGCTATCAAGTTCTCGCCTCGAGAAAGATGAACTAAAGAAAATGAGGAGGATCTGGACCCGTTCAGCTAGCGTACTATGATGTCGCCATCATCCGCCGTGCTCCTATTTGGTTGCTCACCAGGATGGTGTCGTAACCATAGATTATTTTATAGTCACAGCAGCCGACGCACCGTCATGTATTGGCACTACTGACAAAATGTCAGTAGATGACATGCAAGGTTCCCTTCAGCGTCTGCAGAGAAGTGGCGGGTGGTCCATAGACTCCAATGTTAAACTACGGGCCTGATGGTCATTTTGTTGTTCAATCCCCCCCCTCTTTTTTTCTCCTCAATTGCATCCGGCCAATTACCCCACTCTTCTGAGCTGTCCCGGTCGCTGCTCCACCCCCTCTGCTGATCCGGGGACGGCTGCAGACTACCACGTGCCTCCTCCGATGCTTGCTTGCTTGCTTGCTGGTTGTCCATCGTATCCGATGATGACCATCTTCTCCTGTTTGTGAGTCGTTTGCTGGCTGAATGGTCCGATCCTGGATGCACAGTTGTGGGTGCAGACCGGGCATCTGAAAGTGGGGGGGGGGGCAGGGCTTTGCAAGTATTTCTCTTTGAAAGCTTTGCTACACGGTGTTGTTGTGTGTGCTAGTTTTCCATATACCTCCCTCCCTATGAGATGTGGGAGTGCCAGATGGTGCGGCACGAGGCAAGCTCCTCCAAAGAAGAGGGGTTGATCTGGCATCTTTTCAGTGCGGTCTTCATTTGGTCTTTGAACCGCTTCTTCTGCCCAATACGCGTGTATCTGCTCCGATACATGTGGAGTCACCAGCCACTTCTTTTCACCTGACAGGGAGGAGTTTCACCAGGGGGACCTCGTGCGTGGGAGAATCACGCTACCCCCCCCCCCCCGAACAGGTGTCCCGACCAACCAGAAGAGGCGCCAGTGCAATGACCAGGACACATACACACATCCGGCTTCCCACCTGCAGACACGGCCAATTGTGTCTGTAGGGACGCCCGACCAAGCTGGAGGTAACACGGGGATTCGAACCACCGATCCCCGTGTTGGTAGACAACGGAATAGACTGCCACGCCACCCGGACGCTGTTTAACCAGTTTTTGCTATCTGGCTGGTCTATCTAAAGCAACCCCACTATGTATAGTGGAGGTTCTCCAGCTTTAGTTAAGGTTTAATGCTATTTGCTTTACGGTGCCATCGATAAAACACACCAGGTAGCACATAGTGTCAACCAAAGTGGTTTGTGAGGAACACAACAGCAAGGCTTTGAATCATAAACCCCAATTAATCAGATTGTTGCAGTACCGTGGTCATGTCCACATGATTCATTGGAGAAAACGGGGCCACGAAAACATCTGTGCTTTTTGATTTGTTTGAAGAGGTGAAAAAAATGGACACTTGAGAGGGATGTCAGCCCATTTTGAAAAGTGGCATTTGTGTTTTGGGGAACAGAAATTAATTCTCCACCCAATAGCGTTTACCAAATGTCACGTCAACACCGCCTAAGCGCCAGCGTGGTCGGATGTTTGACAGCCATGCGCCATCCCCCGTCTGCCAATTGACTTAATGTGAGCGTCTTCTGACACAGGATGAATTTGTGGGCTATGAGGAGGAGGAGGAGGTGAGATGGCAAAGTGCACCTCTGCAGCACGAGCGGTAATATGATTTCATGGCTGCATTAAATAAATATTCCTCATAAAAACTGTCTCCATGAAATTGCTCTTGTCAAAGGTGTTTTGATCCACTGTGAATGAATTTGTCGACCTGCCGAAGGGGAGCAGAGATATCTGAGTGGAGGAACATGGTTAACGGGTTGGAGATTGCATGCTTGTTATATGTGGGCATCCTGCACCACAATTTTATTTCCTTTATTTTTTTGTAACGATCACCTTTTAGGGCACTGTGCCTTTCATCTCTGTATTTTTACTGTTTGTTGCTTGTTATTTTCAGGAGTTTGGGATGCAGTCCATTTCTCTTTTGCCGCGCCGACTGTTGCAGACGTCAACTCAGTATGTGAATCACGTGCAAAGTGAGGTAAAGAGAAAAAGTCCACATCTTCTCTGCATCTTCTCTGATTGATGCACCTACATCTAACACCTTTTCTTCACAGCTAATTACTCTCACCCCAAGAATATTTAATCGCATCCCTTCTGATGTGTGGGATGGAGGAATTGTGCATATTCTACCGATGGGCTTATTCTGAATCACTCTGGATTAGGGAACCTTCTGAAATCTTAAAACGCAAGTGTAAACTCATGGGTAGCGTGAAGGCACAACTCTGGATGACCTCGGGGTGTCGCTGGATTTGACCTTCGATGAATGGCCTCCATAAATGTCTTGATTGTAATCTGCAGCTCGGATAATACATGTGCTGAAAAGGTCTTGGTAAAGAAATGGTGCAATAGGGGGCGAAGTCCCATGGCGGGCTGGGTCACCATGTACAAAAGACCAGATATACAGATCTTCACCCACTGATCAATTCTAAGTCATTCAAATCAAGGTGCAAGCTAAAAGAGCTATTGAAGAGCCGCCATTCTAGAAGTCCTCCTTAACGCAGTTTTCCTGCATGAGCAGTGTACGAAGTGGAAGCCTTTTGTTGAAGTCTGACTTCATGTATTCATCTTGCATCCTCCCTGCATTGTTGTTTAAAGTAGAAGATACCGTACACTGAAGCTCCATACAATGCATTTATGTGACCCATCAATTCTGTATTTGAACTGCAGTCCATTCTTTTCTGTACATTCAACAGTACAACCAGATGTACATGTAAAAATAAAAGTCCTGCTCATGGAATTGGTTACAGCCACTATAACATCCATCCATCCGTTATCCAAGCCGCTTATCCTGGTCTCAGGGTCGCAAGGAGGGTGGAGCCTATCCCAGCAGTCATTGGGCGGCAGGCGGGGAGACACCCTGGACAGGCCGCCAATTCATCACAGGGCCCAGTTCATCACAGGCCCGTCACTGTAACAGAGACCGGTAAATATAAAAGCAACTAGAAGAACCCCGCTACAATGTAGCGGTTTGGTTCTCCACCCGTCTAAATCTCCCTCCTCTTCATCCTGCCAGCTAACCGCCTTCCCCCTGCCCCTAAACCCCCCCCACTCCAACTCCCTCCCCCCAAATGCTCAGAATCATCTGAAATGCCGAGAAAAGTGTTTTTTGTCCATTTTTAGAAAATGCATATTTTTGCATAATTATGCGTAATTATTATAATTATATTTTAATTTTTCTGGTCCTCTCTGGAACAATACCTACCACCTCCAAAAAAAAATTAGGATCATAAGTGCATTTTTTCAAAAATGCATTTATTTTGCATAATGCCAAAACATTTCAGTCCCAGAAAAAAAATTTTATATAGGTGAAAAAATCAAAGATGCTCAGAATCATCGGAAATGCCGAGAAAAGTGGTTTTTTTAGCCATTTTTAGAAAAATGCATATTTTGCATAATTATGCATAATTTTAATTTTCTGGGATTTTTCCCCTACTCTCTGAGACAATACCTACCACCTCCAAAAAGAATTAGGATCTTAAGTGCTTTAGTTTTCGGTCCCGCTATCTACACTAACTAACACACACACACACATTACGAAAATATATGAGTAGATGCCAAGTAGTGCCACAGGGCGGCTTCTCCTTTTTTGTTGCTATGGCGCACTGGAGTAGAGCCGTTCTGTGTTGCTTCGACCGACGTCCACAAGAACGAACTCTCACCGCAACAAGTTGGTGCAAGAAGAAGAAGAAGTTGGTGCAGGTTATAATTTTCATGTTTTGCGGTGAAAATAGTGCCGTGGAGACCTGGCGTCGTACGGTCAATGCTATGTACAACAGAATAAAGTAGCAGTGTGGAAATCCCCATCTCGTCTGTTGACTCTCTGAGCTAATCAGCTATCCCGAGGCTCTCACTAACTAGCCACATCTCTCCACCTACACCAGCCCAACGTTACACCATGGAATCAGCAATCCATCCACATCACGGACCCGGAAGTGGAGCAGCTGTGGATGAAAGTTTCAGCCTGCCTCAGCAGCGCGAAGCCGCTGCCGTCCAGCATCAGTAGAGACAAGAGGAACGCTCTCGTGACTCTCGGTTATGACGTCATCATCATCGTCCTTCCAATGGACAAAGGTTGGTGCACTGTTGTATTAAACCAGACAGACTATCATGAGAAAGTTATGACGTTACTTGGCGACATAAATCCTTGTGAGCCCCTGAAACGGGATCCAGGCAGTGGTTACAAGAAAAAGGTGATAGTCTGAAGCTGTTAGAACAGGACGACGCTATTGACAGGATTTTGTAGCATAGATTATACCCAGGGGAAGCTACACCTAGTCTGTATGGGTTACCTAACAGGATGTGCCACTACAGCCTATTGTTTGTATGATGAACTCAGTGACCTGTAACATCTCTTAAGTTTCTGGCATCTATTCTTAACCCGCTGGTAGGAAGTAATGAACATCACATTCAGAACACTATGGATTTTGTGGATAAGGTGAGGGACATCATTATGGAGGCAGATGAAACAATGGTCTATCTTCATGTGCGTTCCTGTTGATGAAGCAGTGGAGGTGGTCCGTATGAAATTACAAAATTACCCCACCCTTAGCAGTAGGACCACCCTTAACACTGACCAAGTGTGTCTGCTCCTGAACCTGTGTCTTCACTCCACATACTTCACATACAGGGGGCAGTACTATAGGCAGAGGCGTGGGTGTGCTATGGGTTCCCCAGTCTCACCTGTAGTGGCCAACTTGTATATGGAGGAAGTGGAAAAGAGGGCTCTGATGTCCTATCCGGGGACACCATAGCCATTGGCTCAGATTTGTGGACGACACCTGGGTTAAAATTGAATTTCAGGACGTACAGTATTTTACTGACCACGTTGACTCTGTGGACAACCACATCAAGTTCACCAGGGAGGATGTGAAGAATTACAGGTTAGCTTTCTTAGACTGAAATTGCTGCTGGTGAGCTGACAACGTCTCCACCGACACAGCGGCTAGGGAAGGGGAGAAATCCCACATTAAACAGGCCCTATTTAAGTGTGGTTATCCTTACTGGATGTTTGTCAAACCCAGGAAGACGCCCAGACGGTGCACCCGCTGATCGAAGAGAGGAGACGGACAACAGCTGTCTAAGCGGTGGTGATTCCGTATGTGGCGGCAATGACAGAACAGTTGAGACCAAACACCCCGTCTCAGTTGCTTTCAAACACGGTGCACCAGAAATTGGTCCACCCCCAAGGATCGGGTCCCACGGCTGAGTAGGACCTGATGATCGATGAAATGTTTCTCCCTCTAAACCTTGGGTCCAGATGAACTGATTCACCTTCCTGGGATTTCCTTACCTGGATTACTGAGCATGCGTCAACATGTTTTAGCATACGGTTAGTGCAAAATGCTGCAAGCAGACTCTTGACAGGGTCCAGAAAACAAGGTCATGTTACGCCTGATATTGGCGACTTCAGTTAGCTAGATATCAGCTTGACTTTGGGTATCTGTGAGTTTTAGAAGTAGTTTTAAGATATTACTGCTCGCTGGCGGCCTGTCCAGGGTGTCTCCCCGCCTGCCGCCCGGTGACTGCTGGGATCGGCTCCAGCATCCCCGCGGCCCTGAGCAGGATAAGCGGTTTGGATAATGGATGGATGGATATTACTGATCACTTTTCAGGCTTGCCTGACCTTGGCAACTGATTATAGTTACATTTCTGGTATTTTAACCCCTTACGGGTCAAAGCGGGGCCTGATATTGTCTGGCGTTCCTGAAGTCTAGATTTAAGATGATGGGATACAAGGGCTTTTCCGTTCAGGCTTTGAAATGGCCTGTCTGCAGTAACTTCTTTTTAATCTCTTCTTGGAATATACTTCTTTATACTTGTTTTTATGTCTGACGTTTTCAAATCTGATTTTAATTTATTATTGGTTTTGTTTGTTTCCTGGCCCCGTGTATCGGCTTTTTGTGCGCCGTGCAGGTCAAGGTTATATCGTCAGTCCAGATGGAGCGAGGGGAGGATCTGGAAACCTCCTGGCTTTAATTACTGTCCTCTGCCACTTC
Organism: Lampris incognitus; assembly: GCF_029633865.1. Taxonomy (NCBI): domain Eukaryota; kingdom Metazoa; phylum Chordata; class Actinopteri; order Lampriformes; family Lampridae; genus Lampris; species Lampris incognitus. The sequence goes on along the minus strand of NC_079225.1, from coordinate 41,600,924 downwards.
ATACGATGCGAAACCAGACAACTGCATACTGTGTCTGTTGTTTCTGAGCTGGACTTGGGTCTTATCCATTCTCCCAGCGTCGGCGCAGCAGATCTCAGTCGATAAAGGCAGACGGAGGCGTGGAGGGTGGCAGGGTTCAGCTCCCCTCGTAGTGGGAGCGTCGAGAGAAAATTGACAGGAGTGGAGAAAAAAGAAAAAGGCCATTGATCCCGTTAACACTGACTGGGTCAAGGCTGATGAGACAACCCGGCTATTCTCAACTGTGATTGAAACGGCTTGTTGTTGTTGTTTTTGGTTTTTTTTGGGGGGGGGGGTACATGTTTCTGCTTGTGGTAGGTTAACTTAGATTGGAAACAACGTTGGTGAACACCAGTGAGGATTTAATGTGTTATTGTAAAGCCACTGTTAACACTGCTGTGCTGAGGTGTCCGGGTAACATAGCGGCCTATTCTGTTGCCTACCAACACAAAGATCTCTGGTTCAAATCCCCGTGTTATCTCCGGCTTGGTCGAGCATGCCTACAGACACAATTGGCCGTGTCTGCAGGTGGGAAGCCGGATGTGGGTATGTACCCTGGTCACTGCACTAGCGCCTGCTCTGGTGGGTAGGGGCGCATGTTCGGGAGGGGGGGGGGGGGGACTGGGAAGAATAGCGTGATCCTCCCACGCGCTACGTCCCCCTGGTGAAACTCCGCACTGTCAGGGGAAAAGAAGCGGCTGACGACTCCACATGTATCAGAGGAGACATGTGGTAGTCTGCAGCCCTCCCCGGATCGGCAGAGGAGGTGGAGCAGTGGCTGGGACGGCTCAGAAGATTGGGGTAATTGACCAAGTACAATTGGGGAGAAAGGGGGGGGGGGATCCAAAAAAAAAAAAAGACTGCTGTCCTGACAGTTGACAACATGTTGAGGCCTGGGTGGAAAATGTAACTCGAGATAAAACAAGTAGTTAATAAGGATGAGGGGAGTATAATAAAACTTGTTTCACAAATTTGATTTTTTTTTTTTTCTGACCAGTTCTACCAAGATGAAAATATCTGTTTCAACAGCCATTCGGTTAATCTATCTATCTATCTGTCTGTCTGTCTGTCTGTCTATCTTTGATATGGACAGATCTGGTGTTGAGTTTGGGGGTATAGGTACAGTAGAAACTACCCAGTAAACAGAATGTAATGGGGTGAACTGACATCGTTGGCTGAGAGTAATAATTAAGCAATAGCTCATGACCGGCCATGATGTCAGGCCAAACAATGTCCCAACAAGGCGGTTGCTATGCAGCGTTCTAGCGCAGTGGGTTAGGGTTAGGGTTAGGGTAACCCTTGGTTAGGCATAGCAACCGCCTTACACTATGGGCAGGCAGCCAGGAGGGTTTCGTTGTAAGAAGAGTGCTTTATGAATGCTTTATGAACATGTTGATGAAGACGGTCTTTCATATTGCCATACTCGGTAACCATTTTATAAAAGCAGTCACTCACTCCAGGCCATGATATATTGTGATTACGTCACAGCTAAGTGGTTGTTGGGCTAGGGGTTAGGGGTTATGGTTAGAAGAATGCCCCTTAACTGTGATATAGTCACAATATACCATGGCCTAGAGTGAGTTAATGCTTAAATTTAATGTGTTGGAAACCAGCAGTAAAGATAAAAAATACAGACTAAGACAGATGCCATCCATCCATCCATCCACTCATATTTCCCTGTATTTGTTTTCAGGCCTAGCTGCTGATGTGTTGCATCTTGTGGACAGAACTGACAGCCAATTTGTTTCTGCCATAGTGATGAGTCAGACTGACTGTTTTTAAGCTCTTCTTCTCATGCTGCAATTTTTTCTGTCTCTAAATCCCCTAAAAAAACAAAACTGTCACCTTTAGAACATGTGTGTATGACAGGTTTAGGACAAAAACAGTTTGTCTTACTTTCCAACATAAAAGTGTTGTGACATCGAGACGCTGCCTCAACAGATGTTATAAAAGAACATAAATAATAATGACAAACCCTAACTATAAAGTAAAATTAAACACATGGAAAAAAACACGGGTAGATAGATTATCAGGGTATCTGCGCACTTTTAAAGTGCAAACTGAATGATTTTTAAGGCCTTTTTAATTCTGCTAAATGGAAGAAAATACCATTCTACAGCAAAAAAAACAAACCAAAAAAAACCCTGACAAGTGAGACAGTATCCGCTGCAGCTGAGTTTTATTGAATATGAATACAAAAGCAATTTTCTGTGCAAATTAGCTGACAACAGCCTTCTTTTTAATTAACGAAAATAAAACTACAGAGGTAGACCCAATCAAATAGAAAACTATCATATCAAATACACATAAGAGGGCTCTATAGAGAGTGCCTTGCAGCTAGCTGCAGGAGAAAAACTGCCGAACGCTGTCTGCTGACTGCTCAGCTGAGCAGTGGCAGTGATGGAGCCTGTAGCTCGGGCCATCACATTTGCAGCTGGTCTGCTGCAAATGTGCAATAACAACTGGCAATGCTTCCAAGCTTGATGTTCATCCTGTGAATGAAGAGGTTCACATTGGTGAGGACTATGCTCAAGGAGAAGAAGCAGCAGGCCATTTTAACATAATTTTCTTTAATATTGGAACAGTAACACAGCATTTGTTTCAAATGTGCAATTTAGATGTGTTTTTGTTTCAGACCTCCCTCATTACACAGTGATCCTGGATATTAACACAGTATGAGATTCTCTCTTTCTTGTGGTTGGAGCATTTCTGGTAGTCAGAAAAAAAAGAAAGAAGGATGCTGGTTGTGCTCAGATGAAGGTCAGTTGTAATGCAGGTGCAAAAACCAAATTAAAGCTAAAATAGAAAAGAAAATATATTCTTCACACTGCAAATTAAAAGGTTATGGCAAAGAACTAGTTCAAAAATGAATTTATTACATACAGTGCATCCGGAAAGTATTCACACCCCTTCACTTTCCCCACATTTTGTTATGTTACAGCCTTATTCCAAAATGGATTAAATTCCTTTTTTTTTCTCATCAATCTACACACAATACCCCATAATGACAAAGCGAAAAAGGTTTTGTAGAAATCTTTGCAAATTTATTAAAAATAAAAAAACTGAAATATTGCATGAACATAAGTATTCACACCCTTTACTCAGTACTTGGTTGAGATTACAGCCTCAAGTCTTCTTGGGTATGAAGCTACAAGCTTGGCACACCTATATTTGGGGTATTTCTCCCATTCTTCTCTGCATATCCTCTCGAGCTCTGTAAGGTTAGATGGGGAGCGTCGCTGCACAGCTATTTTCAGGTCTTTCCAGAGATGTTCAATGGGGTTCAAGTCTGGGCTCTGGCTGGGCCACTCAAGGACATTCACAGACTTGTCCCGAAGCCACTCCTTCGTTGTCTTGGCTGTGTGCTTAGGGTCGTTGTCGTGTTGAAAGGTAAACCTTCGCCCCAGTCTGAGGTCCTGAGCACTCTGGAGCAGGTTTTCATCAAGGATCTCTCTCTACTTTGCTCCATTCATCTTTCCCTCGATCCTGACTAGTCTCCCAGTTCCTGCCGCTGAAAAACATCCCCACAGCATGATGCTGCCACCACCATGCTTCACAGTAGGGATGGTATTAGCCAAGGTGATGAGAGGTGTCTGGTTTCCTCCAGATGTGACGTTTGGCATTCAGGCCAAAGAGTTCAATCTTGGTTTCATCAGACCAGAGAATCTTGTTTCTCATGGTCCGAGAGTCCTTTAGGTGCTTTCTGGCAAACTCCAAGCGGGCTGTCATGTGCCTTTTACTGAGCAGAGGCTTCCGTCTGGCCACTCTACCATAAAGGCCTGATTGGTGGAGTGCTGCAGAGATGGTTGTCCTTCTGGAAGGTTCTCCCATCTCTACAGAGGAATGCTGGAGCTCTGTCAGAGTGACCATCGGGTTCTTGGTCACCTCCCTGACCAAGGCCCTTCTCCCCCGATTGCTCAGTTTGGCTGGGTGGCCAGCAGTAGGAAGAGTCCTGATGGATCCAACCTTCTTCCATTTACGAATGATGGAGACCACCATGCTCTTCGGGACCTTCAAAGCTGTAGAAATTTTTTTGTACCCTTCCCCAGATCTGTGCCCTCGATACAATCCTGTCTCGGAGGTCCAGACAATTCCTTTGACTTCATGGCTGGGTTTCTGCTCTGACATGCACTGTCAACAGTGGGACCTTATGTAGACAGGTGTGTGCCTTTCCAAGTCATGTCCAATCAGTTGAATTTACTACAGGTGGACTCCAATCAAGATGTAGAAACATCTCAAGGATGATCATTGAAAACAGGATGAACCTGAGCTCAATTTTGAGTGTCATAGCAAAGGGTGTGAATACTTATGTACATGCAATATTTCAGTTTTTTATTTTTAATAAATTTGCAAAAATTTCTACAAAACCTTTTTCACTTTGTCATTATGAGGTATTGTGTGTGGATTGATGAGAAAAAAAGGGAATTTAATCCATTTTGGAATAAGGCTGTAACATAACAAAATGTGGGGAAAGTGAAGGGGTGTGAATACTTTCCAGATGCACTTAAGTGGCCAATTTAAATGTGCAGGTGAAAAGGTATATACAAAAAAGAACTAGTGAGAAAATGTTTCATCTAAATACTCTCATCACTGCTCTGAAAAGCAGCCTCACACAGGTATTTAGGTAGCCAATCAGGTGAAGTCAATATAGCCTATGACAAAGCTGCAGCCTTGGCTCTACGGCTGAGAAAGCCAATGGAAAAGGACAAGTAAGTTATGCAAGAGTGATAGGTACATAAACAATGATATAATTTCAGATTCTGAAATATAGATAATTGTTGAAATCTGCAGGTGCATGCAATACTGTATTCTAACAACTTTAGACTGGACAGGAGCATTGACAACTACCTAGGGAGAACAGGGGAATTTGTGGTGGCAACATGCGTCCACCTGCCCCACCCGTGGCCAGATGACCCCCATCTTTTTTGATTGAGAATATAAAGACAGCCTGTTTAGCAATAATGATCTGCCTGCTTTATTTACAGCTGCAGCTCCTCTCAGTGGGCAGAATAATTTCATATTTACTCTACTTTTACAGTTTCCGAGGTCTCTGCTGCTCTCAGATCTATTAATTCTCATAATTTAAGTGGACAGGATGCCCTAGATCTTTTTCTTAAGCTTGCTGCACCACTAATTACGGAGTGCATTGTGCATGTTTTAAAATTCATTTGCGACTACTGGTATTATATCCCAAATTGGGAAGACAGCCAATGCCCTCCCTTCACATAAAGGAGAGAGGCAATTTAAATAACTACTGACCTGTTTCTTAGCTGCCGTTTGGCAAAAAAAAACTTTGGCGTAGTTGATAAACACACAGCTTAAAACCTTCCTTGTTAACTTCCACTTTATGTGATCAACAATCTGGTTTTAGGTCAGGACATTGCACCATCACTGCCACACCACTTGTCATAAATTATATTTAATCTGCTTTGAAAAATCATTACTTCTGAGCAGGTCTTTTTTTATAGACTTGTCTAAGGCTTTTGATAAGAGTTGGCCATTCCATGCTTTTGTATTAACTTCAACTGGTTGATTTTGATTATACTGCTCTCAGGTTATGTAAAAATGACCTCTCAGATAGATCAGTGTGTCTCTTGGTAACAGACGATCTGAGTTTTTAAATATCAAGGTAGGGGTCCCCCAAGGTTTCATCCTTGGTCCAGTTTTATTTACTTGTATTTCAATGACATTGTGTCTTCTATTTCCTCCACAAATCTCCACTTGTATGCTGATGATATGATACTATATCCATCTATTATCCAAGCCGCTCATCCTAATTAGGGTCACGGGATGCCGGAGCCTATCCCAGCAGTCATTGGGTAGAAGGCAGGGAAACACCCTGGACAGGCCACCAGGCCATCGCAGATGATACTATATGGTTTGGGAAATTCTGTGGATTTGGCTGTAGGAACTCGTCAGTCTGCTTTCCTTTACACACAGCAAGCTCTTGTAAATCTCAAGCTTGAATCTCAAGCTGCCTCAAAGACAGTTTTTACCCCCAGAATAATTAACAGTAGGCACCTGACTTGACCTTACATAACTTCAGGGATTTATTATTTTGTGGGATTTCTGATTTCTTATTGTTTTTGTTATTATTTATTACTTACTTATAAAAAGTTTTTAAGGGCTGAGAGAGCCGGAACACATGCATTTCATTGTATTTGATGGTGCATGGTGGCGCAGTGGTTAGCATGGTCGTGTAGACAGGATTGTTGAGGTAGTATTCCTTTATTCCTCTATTCCTTTATTTATTCCTCTAGACTATGGTGGTGTATATAAACATGCACCTGTCTCATCCTTACAGTCTATAGATGCCGTCTTCCGTTCAGCGCTTGGATTTATTACTGGACATGCCTACCGTACCCATCCCTGTATTCTTTACCAGAGAGTCTGCTGACCATCACTTTCTGTGAAGAGTGATATTCACTGTTATCAGTTTATTGACAAAGCACTTCCACAGAAACTGTCACCATGTCTTCTCTATTAAAGCTCATTTAAAGCCTGGTAATAACAAGGACACACAGATTGCATCCTCATTAAAACATACATTTGAAAACAATGTTTCAATGGCAGAAACAGATAGAACGTTTTCCATCCACACAAGCTTTTTTCCTATTAATTTTTCCACTAGTCTAGCAAGTCACTAAGGTGGCCACTAGGGGCATCAAGAAGTGACTTGCTAAGGTGTAACCTACTCTCTCAGACCAGTGAAGAGGTGTCATTGGGGAAAAATAAACGTTTTATGAACTTAATGTAGGGAAATGCGTTTCCTTCAGTGCATCCTGAGACTAGCGGAGAGACGGACGCGGCCCAGCTTGACAGACGCTGCAGCATAACGTCTCTTCAAGCAACAACGCGTCAGACTGCATTTCTATGTCCAAGTGGGCCGTGTAAATAAAGCTTTGGTAAACTGACGGAACGAGCAGATGAATGCTCATATCAGCTTTGGATTCAAATGAGAAAAAAAAGTCAAGAAAATCCTAGTTAAGTTTTCTTTATGCCTACCATCCCCAGCAGAGAGTTGCCAGAGGCCGTTTTCATGGGCGAGGCTATGAAGGGGCTGTCTCTCTGTGAGGCGTCTCAGTCGGGAGTGATGTGACTCAGCAGAAAACGTCAGACTACGATATTCCTGTCTTCTTTGGTGGCGTGCAAAAGGTTATGTTTGATCACCTCACATTTCTCCGGCTTTATGACGCCTTCTCCTGTCACCACCGGTAGTGATTGCCTCTTTATCTTCCCAGGCAGAGGGGTGGAGTGGGGGGATTTGATGTGTGTGTGTGTGAGAGAGAGGAAGAAATGAAGGGGGCTGACAGTTGTGATGTTAAAAGTTCTTTTTCTTTTTTCTTTTTTTTTTTCCTGATAGGAACACAAGTGGAGTGCTCCTGGCCGACTGGTGCAGCATCTTTACCTGGTAAAGGAGCAGGTTGGATGTTCATACAAAAAGCTTCTGTCAGCCCTCTCATCTCCAGCAAGAGGGTAGACGCCTTACAATGATAACAAGATAGGCTTCACAACAGAGGTACGTGTTGTTAGGCTGAGGATGTCGAGAGAGGAATTTTAACTCGTTTCTGGAATGTAGAGCATCTAGAGGCCGATCTGACCTTATCTAGCTTGCAATAAACCTTTTTTTTTTTCCTTTTTTTTTTTTACATTTTTTCAAGCTGTAAACATGTCGGTATGGCTCTAGGATGGCAGAACTCATTGCCCTCATGATACTTTCACACGCCAAGATGCCACTTTGAAGGAAAAAATCGACGCTTTTTATCATGTCCGGGGAAAACCATCAACCACCTCGCCTATGTCATATGGGGGGCACATGACATCATATGTCCCATATGACATCACCCAAAGAGGCTCATGTGACGTAGCCAAAAAATGTGGGGTCCAGCGTGTTAGACCGATTAAATATGATGCAGGTAGAAAGACAACATGCCGGCGTTAGCCAACTAAACTCTCAGGGACTTGTGAGAAGATGGGACGAGATGTTCTACTACAACCCTGACACCGTCAGTCTGATCCACACCACTATCACTGTCACTTGCATCTACACCCCTTTATATCCGTTATACGTGGACACCGCCATCACTGTCTACATCTACACCCTTTATATCCTTTATACATGGACACCACCATCACTGTCCTCTCCATCTACACTTCTTTATATCCTTTATACATGGAGACCACCATCACTGTCCTCTACATCTACAGCCCTTTATATCCTTTATACATGGACATCTCCATCACTGTCCCCTACATCTACACCCCCTTATATCCTTTATACATGGACACCACCATCACTGTCATCTACATCTACACCCCCTTATATCCGTTATACGTGGACACCGCCATCACTGTCTACATCTACACCCTTTATATCCTTTATACATGGACACCACCATCACTGTCATCTACATCAACACCCCTTTATATCCTTTATACATGGACACCACCATCACTGTCCTCTACATCTACACCCCTTAATATCCTTTATACATGGACACCACCATCACTGTCATCTACATCAACACCCCTTTATATCCTTTATACATGGACACCACCATCACTGTCCTCTACATCAACACCCCTTTATATCCTTTATACATGGACACCACCATCACTGTCCTCTACATCTACACCCCTTAATATCCTTTTCGGCACTGCCTACAATCCCACAATGCCTTTGACCATGATTATTTGCGTCCATAGGAAATGAATGGAGGTGAATTGGTCACTTGGTGATGATACGGATATTTTGTCCTCATTGAGATGTGGTTGCTTGTTGCTCGAGGGGTGATGGTATGTCTTGTGAGCCGAACCAAGTTTGCGGTGCAGAGAAGGACAGTTTATTTAAACAAGGATGCTGTTTGTAGAGCGATCATCCTTTTTATTGGACAAACAAAATTCAGGTTGTTCTCCTGGTCAGTCCTCTGAGATCTTATTGAATTTCGTTTCCGGCTTCCCACCACGCATGTCATGACCACAAGCAATGAACTAAGCAGGCCAGACGCGAGTCCTTGGGAATATATTGGGAATATATTGGGAATTTATTGGGTTCAGCGTGGTTACAGTCTTCCTCATTGGCACATTTTACAGAGCATGTTCTGGTTAGCATGTTTTCATATAGGTGCATGCAGTATGATGTAATTATATAATCGCCTTCATCATATTATCATCACAATATGATTGTGTTCATCATATCATCATCATAATATAGTTATATTCATCATATCATCACCACAATTTAATCTTATTCATCATATTTGCCCCCCTTTCCCTTTTTTCCCTCCTGGCGCAAATGCTGTAAATTTAATTTATTTCATAATCCTCTTTATTCGAGCATTGCAATTACCATGATAAGGACAATATGTCCTAGCGTTGAGACGGTGGCCGGTCTCACCACTGCAGTTTTTTCAACCCACATATTTGCTTTTGTACACACATAAATGAACAGTCATAGTAATAATTAAATAGACAGACAATGATTGTGTCGACACGTTTAACAATAATTAATTATAGAGACAGTCTACACTCCTTTGATCTTTACTGAAGATTAACATTTTGGTCAAGAGACCTTCATCGGGTATTTTGATTGGTTGGTTGATTGATTGGCTTGTTGTTTGGTTGATTGATTGATTGATTGATTGGTTGGTTGAATGATTGACTGATAGATAGATTGATTGATTGGTTGGTTGATTGGTTGATTGATTGATTCCTGATGAAGCTCTCTTAACCTTGGTGTGGTGTTCACTTTTTGGACCCTTCGTTAGTGTCATTACTGGCACGTTAAAGCAATACAGAAAAAAATACGTAAAAAGACTTAACATAAATTTTCTCAGTCTCTGTTTCAATTAAAAAAAAACAGATATCAGTTGGTTAATGTTGCTATTTCCCTCTGCTAGATCACATCACACACTTCTCCCTTATCGATAAGGAGAATTTTGGTAGACAATATGCAGGTATATCATTATGATATATTATATTTATTTGTTTATTTTTGGTATCTCCATTCATCCATCTATTTTTACTGTCTTGATAATTCATATTTTTACGGTCTTTCCTCAATTTGTTTACAGAAGGTAGTTTCTGTCTCAGCTGTTCGATATTCCTCTGTCTGTGTGTGTGTGCGTGTGTGTGTGTGTGTGTGTGTGTCTCAAAGAAAAGGGGTGAATTTCCAGAGAAAGGCTGCGGTATCGTTTTGGCCCCAAAAGGTTTTTGTTTTGTTTTTTCTTATATTTTCTAAAGTTTGAAGGCAACATCCAGAATGAAACACCTCACATTTTCCTGTCTTTAGACAACACAGCACGTTGTTTATGGATTTGGTATTCGCTCCTTCATAAACATGTGCTTTACTGAGTGGTTCCACTCTGCAGACTGCATCAGTCAGACACGGCAGGATTAAGGGCTGTTGGCTTCTGGGGGTCTGGGGACGAATCCAGCAGACTCGGCAGATTTTGGGCGGCCGAAAAGGTTTTTATCATCCTGTGAAATTTTGTGAGTCTCACTCCGGTGTTGTTAAGTGTCTCCATCAACATTCATATCACCCACACAGCCAGTTCAGCCCTGTCCCCTCTTTTAATGCAGTGGTTTTAAGACTTTCCCCCTCTTTTATTTGTTGCTAAATCCTGCTCCTTTTGGAGAGAGTACTGTGAGGAGCGACAGGAAAGATGATTAAGAAGTAAAGGGATGTCTTGCAGCGCGGGTCTTGGGCTGGACTGGACTTAAAGAGACTGCGTTTGGTTCTGAGCTACTGTGGAATGCAAAGTCAAGCTGGTTTAGACTGATATAACCATAACAATACTGTTGGAAGTAGAACCACATTTGTTGTGTATAAATACTATACTGTAAAAATGATGTGTCCGGGTAGCGTTGGGGTCTATTCCGTTTCCTACCAGGACGGGGATCGCCAGTTCGAATCCCCGTGTTACCTCCGGCTTGGTCGGGCGTCCCTACAGACACAATTGTCCATGTCTGCAGGTGGGAAGCCGGATGTGGGTATGTGTCCTGCTCGCTGCACTAGTGCCTCCTCTGGTCGGTCGGGGCGCCTGTTCGGGGGGGAGGGGGAACTGGGGGGAATAGTGTGAGCCTCCCACGCGCTATGTCCCCCTGGTGAAACTCCTCACTATCAGGTGAAAAGAAGCGGCTGGCGACTCTACATGTATCGGCGGAGACATGTGGTAGTCTGCAGCCCTCCCGGGCCCTCCCGGATCGGCAGAGGGGATGGAGCAGCGACTGGGAAGACTCGGAGGGGTGGGGTAATTGGCCAAGTACAATTGGAGAGAAAAAAGGAGGAACCCCCCCCCAAAAAAAAAACCAAACAATGCATGAACATAATTTTAAGCACTTGCTTCAATTACACTTTGTATTGGAGAGACTTTCAGTGCAAACTTAGATGGTGTTTCTGAGTACTTGGAGTACCTTTCTAAATGTTAATATATGGGTTCTTTTCTGTCAGAGCATGCTATCCAGCTTGTGGCCCAGGCTCTATAATCATCTCTTGGTTAGATTACTACACTTCACTTCCCACTGGTCTCCCAAAACGCACAATCCATCCAGAATAATGCTGCACGCTCGGTTTTTAAAGTGGCGGTAAGCACTCCTGGGTGGAAGTTGGCAAGAGCTAACCATGGATGTGTCATAGTAGAACTGGCTGTGGCGGCGCCGCTCAGCCTGGCAGCCAATTTCTTTTCCAGTGGTCACTCGCGGTATTGCAGCGAAAAATCCCTTGCGGCCCAAAAAGCCTTTTCATCCATAGACCACCATTGTAAAAGAGACGCCTGTAAAACTGTTGACAGGACACCTACAGCTATAATCATGGTCAACTATTACTCTTTGTATTGTATATTTTTAAGATATGGGTTTTTAATCTTTTATTTTTTTCTAAATTCCAAAGCCCAGAAAAATCTTCTTTTTTTTTCTTCTGCATGACATCACGGCTGTGTACGAGCACTGTACGCGCGGTCATGTTGTGCCTCGGGAACGAGGATCTTTGCTAAACAAACGCTGACGGATGAACAAAAATTAAAGGTAAAGGTGAATAAATGACACAAAGCTGAGCCTTCTCTTTCACACATCAAGAGGTTTTGAGTTTGTGGTTTGGCGTCGCGTTTATTGGTCACTTGTTAGACTTTGTTTTGAATGTAATGGTTTTGTTTTTGTTTTGTTTTGTTTTTTGGCCGTTAGTATAAATACATCCGTGGTTTGAAGTCCCAAGTCCCGTAGTAGTCTTATTAGGCACCCAAGAAGTCCGCTAGCATAGCGTTCATGAACGCGCAGCGCCGGATCCTGAACGCGGTTCGCTCGTTCTCATAGCCTAGAGGCATGATGGGAGTAACACTACTGCGCATATTCAGTGGGCCCCGTGTACCCGGAAGTAACCCGGAAGCCAGAAACTTTTTCGGCGTATGCACTAGACGAGCAATTCTCATAGGATTGAACAGGTGCCATTTTTAGATCCGGTATACAGTTCTACTATAATAATACCCTGTTACTTGCTCGTAGCTCTTATTGTGTTCACTCATTAAAAGAAAATCTCTTTCTCGCGCTTTTACTTTAGCACAGGTTTTGCTCTTAGATGCTTGTTTAGGGAGAAGCTGCACTTATGACCTCTGATGACTAGTAGTTCCCCTGATTTCCTATGTTAAATGCGCTTATTGTAAGTCGCTTTGGATAAAAGCGTCGGCTAAATTGCTGTAATGTAATGTAATGTATATAATACATCCATGGAGCTGACATTCTGCAAAAAGAATCCATTCCCCCTCACTTCTGCCTGAGAGGCCCGTGAACACAAACTGATTGACAGCAAGTAGGGACCAATGGAGACGTCGGCTTGCAAAGCTCTCTCCTGATTGGCTGATGAGGAACGGTACAGGGAACATTTCCTGTCTGTTTACAGCAGCATGTACGGCCTCAGAGACGGGATTTCTTTCTCAGTGCCTGTACTTGATAGTAGTTGGGGTGTAGAAAAAATGTAACCAAATTCTATGAAGAGTGTTCCACATTCAAATTACTGATAGCCACTTTAGTCTGACAAGATGCAGACGTCTCCTCTCTCTTTGCATCCTTGCTATAGTTTCCCGTTTCTGCCCGCATCGAGTTCAAAATCTTGATTTTGGAGGTCTGGGAAGTTCGAGGACTTCCAACGACTTACCTGCAAACTCATATTAACATGACTGTTCCTCTTCTACTTTACTTTGCATACCTGCTTCAAAAGTGTCTTGCTGCTTCAAAAGTCACTTGCTCTAAGTTCAGACTGTTCTCTCCCCTGGCCCCAGAACGGTGAAATAAACTTCCTTTCTCCATGTGAGCTGCAAGAACAGACTCACTTATTTCCTATTAAAAAAAAGTCCTAAATCATTGGGCGTCTGGGTAGCGTAGCGGTCTATTCCGTTGTCTATCTACCAACATGGGGATCGCTGGTTTGAATCCCCGTGTTACCTCCGGCTTGGTCGGGCGTCCCTACAGACATAGTTGGCCGTGTCTGCGGGTGGGAAGCTGGATGTGGGCGTGTGTCCTGGTCGCTGCGCTAGGGCCTCCTCTGGTTGGGCGGGGAACTGGGGGGCGTAGCATGATCCTCCCATGCACTACATCCCCCTGGTGAAACTCCTCACTTCATGTGAAAAGAAGCGACTGGCAACTCCCCGTGTATCAGAGGAGGCATGTGGTAGTCTGCAGCCCTCCCCAGATCGGCAGAGGGGATGGAGCAGCGACTGGGATGGCTCAGAAGAGTGGGGTAATTGGCTGGGTACAATTGGGAACAAAAAGCCCCCCCCCCTAAAAAAAAGGGTTTGCTGACTATCTAAAATGTAAATGGGATTTCACTGACATGAGGTCATGAACAATTGTCCTTTTTGGCATATAGCAGAATATGGGGGATACTTTTACTGTTTCCATCTTACACTGGTGTGACAATGGACCATAACCGCCATGACACTTTTAAAGTCAACTTTTCTCCTTCTAATTATTTAGAAGTAATTCCAGCCACCTAATTAATCAACATTGTATGGTAGTCATGCAGTTTGTTCTGAATCATGGAATGAAAAATATTATATCATGCGCTGTGGAAGTGAAAGTGGGCCAGCTATCCTCAGACTAATTGAGCCCAAGTCATTTACCATTGTGGTTTTGAGGGGGAGTAGACAGCTAATACATGCCTCACATATTCATTGTGCTGCTCATTACAAAATCCCTCACATTAGCATCAGACACACATTAGCACACAGGGTGCTTTCTGCATCTGATTACTGTGGAAATCAGACAAGGGACCGACCGTAGCCTGAAGGTTAAGAGAACAGACCTTGTGGCTTGTGGATTACTGGTTCCCATCCCTTGACAGGCTCAGAGTATCTGGTTTTTGGGGAAAGTTGATGACTACACATACCACTCTCTCTTCCCACAAACACCTACCAGCTCAGAGTCCTTGAGCAAATCACTAAATACTGCAGAATTGCTCCATATGGAGTTGCTTTGTCTCCACCAGTACAAGCCTGTTGTAGCTGGTGAGAGGCTGACAAGTGCCAGTCTGCAGACAATGTAGTCCTCACTCTCCTTGCAGATTTACCCCTCGGCCCTTCGTGTAAATAAGACTGCGTTATTAGTTTGCTTGGTCGAGCACAAATGCGTGAAGTTTACCCTGATAAGGGAAAAAGTGGCCGGCCCGGTGTCATTGGTGAACATCGCTATAGTGGCAAGCCAACTTCATTATCTCCTAATACACCCCGAGCGCATGCATCAGCGAGTATCATCTGTATTCATTAGTTGATTTATAGTATTTGGCTGGCTGACAACTTTGCATTGATACCTTCTCTGGGCGTAAGTCTTTTCAGCTGTGTTTGTCATGATGAATGCGGCCCGTTGTAATTAATTGCATTCCCAAGGCGAGGGGTAGTGTTGTGTAGCTAGATGGTTAAATGTGACTTTCACACTGCCAGGGAATGACGGCTCACTTCCCCACTGTAGCTCAATGAGAAGGATATGGGTACCGAAGCTGCCAGGATTTGAGTCCCATTCAGAGGTCGTCTGTGCTAAAACTGTGTGCACTCCTGGTACGGTACGGTTTTTTGTGGGAACGTGCAGTAAAAGGCTTTCACTTGTTGTATATAGCATTTTGGATAAAAGCATCTATCTAATGGTTTGTGTTAGATGTTCTTCCACTGAAACGCCTTGAGATGAGGTAATGTTACTGCAGCATCAATGGCAGCGAAGATGGCTGTGTACGAGTTTACACTGCAAAAATACCTTGTCAACAGTCAGACAGCAAAAAGTTAGCCTGTTCCAGTAAGAAAATCCCCAAAACAAGCACAATAATCTGCCATTGCTGTAAGATATTAAGACTTCTGAAACAAGATAGATATTCCTAAATCATGACAAATACCCTTACATCGTCAGTTCTTAATAAGTAGATGATTCTTCAGACAAGAAGACGAGATATTTCTTTGTGATCCTAACACTAGAACGACCGGGGTTTTCACTCCCACCTAAAGTGACCGTGGGCAGTCAAAATGACCGCCAGTTTGTAAACTCTTAGTTTGTCAAGATAAATAGCCAAGTGAGAGGTTAATGCATTACATATGTTGGTGTGTCTGTTATGAAACTAACTGACACTAAAATCAACATTTTAACAACTATAATACTATTTTTAAACAATTTAAACTTCAGAGAGACATGGTCGAACTTGAATAGCAAAATTGAAAAAGTGACAATATTACCTGAAAAACAATACGGAAAACACATATTGCTAATCTAAGAAACGTAACAAGGCCTATAAAACGCGAAATGTAAAAAAAAAAAAATGAAAATAAATATTAAAACAGTCCGAAATGGCGACTAGAGCTTTAAAACTACAGAACGACCGCCCACGGTTTTTAAACTCTATATTCTGTCACGATAGATACCCAGTTGAGATATCAATGCATTACATGTTAGTATGTCTGTTATGAAACTGACACCGACCAACACAAGTCATAAATAGTCACACGATGCGCACAATGACGCGCAAATTACGAGGCGGTCATGTTGACCGTCCATGGTTGTTTTAGGTAGATCTTACCGTAAAAACTCATTTTAATGCAAATAGGTTTATGCAATTTTAGGAGAATTCTGGGAGCGGAGGTCTGTACCCCCCCCCCACAAGGTTATTAAACTGAAAATCCCGAAACGGTCATGACGACCGTCTTGGTCGTTCTAGACTGCGAGTCTCGTTGAGATGTACTGTTTCTTGCAGTGTATGTGTGTGTGTGTGCGCGCGCATGCGCATCTCTACAAAAACTAAGTGTAAAAAAAGACCCAATATGGCGACCTGCCACTTGAATCTCTCTGACAGATCGGGTTTTTATCAGCCCGACAGTCAGAATCAGAAGCACTCCCTGTCTGTTGCTGATAATCCCCCGGCATTTTGCCATCAGTTTCCAACACCAACATGCCAAAAGTGTATCGGGGGCTGAAATAATAAATTTGGACCCCCCCCCCCTCCCCCAAGCACACAGACAGGGCGCGATGATGCCAGTGGTGGGTGGAGATGGCAGAAACAGGAGCACAACAACAAAACAGCAAAGAGGGATCATTTGATTGACAGGTTTGAATAAACATATACCATTGGCTGATTGAAAGATCTTGTGACGTGAGATTTGGATGCTTAGTGATGAACAGGCGAATGCATGGTGTGGGGAGGGAAAGGTAAGCAAGGTCGGACCCTTTGGTTGACTGGTTAGTGTGGTCGCCCGTGCGCCCCGGGTTCGGTTCCCGGCTGTGGCGGATTCCCGGCTGCCCCTGAATTCGCTACATTGGTGTCAGAAGTGGGATGGTGAGACCGTGAGGCCATCGGAAGCGCATGCGCCCAGAGGCGTGAGGGAGCTGATACGCTGAAGCGTGGGGACGTGCTTCCTGAAGGAGGGGGGGTAGTGTAACGACCACGGATTACTAGACTCGCTAGCCCTTGAGTTGACTGGTTAGCGCAGTCGCCCGTGGTGTGGGCTACCCGGGTTGAGTTGAGCTGAGTTGAGCTGTGGCGGATTCCCAGCTGCCCCCTGATTTCGCTACATTGGGCTTCACCCCCAGGCTCTCTGCGACCATATTCCACAGCTCGGATGTGAACTGCGAGCCTCGGTCGGAAGAGATGTCGGATGGGACGCCGAACCGGGTGACCCAAGTCCTGATGAACACCTGTGCCACCTTGCCGGACGTCGTCGATGACAGTGGAACAGCTTCTGGCCACCGGGTAGTCCTGTCCACCATGGTGAGGAGGTGCGTGAACCCATGAGAGGAAGAGAAGGCAGGGGCCCCACCAGGTCCACATTGTTGTTGCCGAACCTCCTTTCAGGCACCAAGAACTGCTCCAAGAAGGGTGTGACAGTGCACCTTTGAGTGCTGACACTCCACATAGGTATCAACCCAATCCCGCATGTCCATTTGAAGCCCATGCCAGACGAACGGTCTTGTTTTACCAACAGTAAACAAAAGCTTCAGTACAGCCCCACCATTCTACTGCTGCCACTGTGTCTGTGTGTGTGTGTGTTTGCATGTCCAGATGTGTGAGGATTAGAGGAGTTATAAACCAACGTGGGGATGAGCGAGAGGCTGTGGCTGGTGCATGCTGGATACCCACCGCACAGCACCAAAGGGCCCCGGCCCGCTGTCATCTGCTATTCATAGAAGCAACGGCACGCAGTGCGTCAAAGTCATCCTGTCACTTGTTTTTCGAAACGAGCAGCGCTCCCATGCAGGTAAGGGGGTGGTGTTTGTTTGTGACTCAGTAAGGCATTGTGTTTCGCCATGTTCGAGGCCTGACGGAGTGTGTACAGACCTCGATTAGCGCGTCAATATGGCGCAAATGTGCACCGGTGAGGATGATTTTCTGGACAGATTCAGTCTATATGGGGAGGGGGGGGAGGATGGGGGGGTGACACTGTGACTGCATTGAAATGGCACGTCTTCCAGTCTCCCCCAGTCCATCTTCTACACCTCGACTGCAAACCTTCAGAGATCTGTCACACAGGAACTGGTGTCTGAAGTCGTACTGCCATTGCTCTCAAAATGACGAGCTTTGGAGCGAAATGACAGTCTCAGAAAGAACAGTTTGAGATACGGCTAAACTGACGGCAGGATGCCATATCTGCCCCCCCACCCCTGCCCCACAGTAAATGTGAGATATAAACCATAATACACATAGTGTGATGTGCAAGCTGATACTCGTTAATTTATTCAACTGTCACAATTATAGCGCCGCCATCAGTTTAGCATCTGTAAGTAGAGCACCCCAGTCCATTCTACCAATTACGGTATACTCAGTATAAGAGCTTCTGCTAAGTTTAGTGTTAGTATAAGTTTTTGTCTCCTCTCCCTTTCTCTCTCTCTACTTCATCATCTTCCATTTTGTCAGTTCTCTACCTGATTCTCCTCACACAGTAAAAGTTGGGCTCCCCACCTGCATCGATGACACATCACTATAGTTCTGCCGTGGCGTCTGTGGAGCACATCCAGCTGTTCAGCATCATGTGGTCAAGCGTTGAATCCAAAGTGGGTGGCGCAGTGGTTAGCGCGGTCGCCTCACAGCAAGAAGGTCCTGGGTTCGAGCCCTGGGGTAGTCCAACCTTGGGGGGTCAGCCCGAGTCGTCCTCTGTGTGGAGTTTGCATGTTCTCCCCGTGTCTGTGTGGGTTTCCTCCGGGTGCTCCAGTTTCCTCCCGCAGTCGAAAGACATGTAGGTCAGGTGAATCAGCCGTACTAAATTGTCTGTGGGTGTGAATGTGTGGGCCAACCAATCAGCAATGCATTATGTCAGATGTTGCACACCTTGCATAATTAAGTGCTATGAGATGATTGGTTGAGTAAGTACAAGCAGGGCTACCTATGCAGGGTTACAATGAAAATCTGCAGGATAGGGGGTCCTTGAGGACTGGGTTGGGAAACACTGGTATAGGGGATACCTCCGCATTTTGAATTGGAGTTCCTCGCTGTGAGTTCAACAGACCACTCTGCACATTTGAGAGAGAAACGCCTCTGCATTTGTCCCACTACCTCCTGAATTTGCTCATTAGCACTGAAACTCAGGTTGTTTGAAGTTGATTTAAAGGATTTGCTTGTATTCGATGATAAATACTTCTTCTTTTGGCTTGTTCCTTGTTTCCCAGGGGTCGCCACAGCGGATTTGATAGTTTCCATCAGTACCCTGTGAGGGCACAAAATACAGACCTCTCAAAGTTGTTAAGAGAAAATGAAAGGTAGAAACCTTTCTCCTGCAGTATGTAAAGAGGGACCAGGACGGATTGATGGATGGATGATTAACCGATTGATTGAGACAAAGCTGTTATAATCAGAACATCATTGAACTGATTCTTCTGTGTTAACCAACCTGTTTTTTATGCTTTTCCTTACCAGTAAAAACAGACTCCTCAGAACCACACACCCGGGCTGCCCTAACCCCGCCCACCGGATGTCGTTCAAACAGCTCCAGCATGTGAAGCAATGAAATAACCGTCCATGATCCGGATGAACCAGGTAGACCAGTTCATCCTCACTTTACATTTCTACTGTCTGCCTGCAGAGATGGGATCCTCAGGAGCATAAAGACCTACCCGTCCATCCATTCAGCCATCCTTTCAGCCATCCACCCATCCTTCCATCCATCCATCCGTCCTTCCATCCATCCATCCTTTCATCCATCCATTGATCCATCTAGCCATCCTTTCATCCATCCAGCCTTTCATCCATCCATCTGTCCGTCCATCCATCCATTCATGCATCCATCTATCCATCCATCCTGATTAAGGTTGTTACACGGTGTGTCTATAATATTAGTTTTTTCTGGGCAGTCTACTCTGAGCAGTTGTTCCATTGTCCCATTGAATAGGACTTAAAAAAAAATCCAAGTCAGTTATCAACTCTATTATGATCCCAACACAAAGCTACCCAGCTCAGTCGGCAGGAAGTCGATGCCACGGATAATCACAGGATGTCATTCTAACATCAGCAGCGATCGCAGACATAATCTGCGGATGTGTGCCGGCAGAAAAACCGGCATTCGATGAATTCAAGGGAAAAGTATAGCTGATTTAATCTGCTTTTTTTCTTCTTCTTCTTTTCTGGGGTGGGGTGGGGGGGCATTGTATGGTAACTGCAGGGTTGCAAATACGATCCTCAGCTCCTCCATAGGAAAATGTTGAGGCGTCCTTGAGCAACACACCTAACTCCTAACTGCTCCTGATGAGCTGGTCATTACCCTGCATGGTTGATCATGCTGTGTGTGTGTGTGTGTGTGTGTGAGAGAGAGTGTGTGTAAGTGTGTGTGAGTGTGTGTGTGTGTGTGTGTGTGTGCGTGGGTGAATATGAAGCATTCACTGGTTGTAAAGCCCTTTGAGTGGCTGCTGCAGCTAGAAAAGCGCTATATAAATGCACTCCATTTACCACTTACCTTCTTTTTTTACCATCCCTTTCTCTTTTATCTGCTTTCCCACTGACGTGTGTGCATGGGGAGGGCAAACATCTGTCCATGACGTTCACATCTGCACACGCATTTGTAGCACACCAAAGGATTGTACAGTAAAGCAGATCTGGCCCAGGTTTCCTCGTCAGCGACAGATGGTGTGGTGATGCTATTGTCCCCCTCCCCCCCTCCTGGGAGGGCTTGTGTACTGCTGTGCAGATATGGATCCTATACTCTACATAGAGACAACATCAGGATTATGCCTCCGTTTGCTGGACAGCCGAATATCCTCACACCGCTCTATGCTCGCTGGCCTGAAGTCTAGATCCTGGTATATATACTAGTATATTATGTACATATACGTGTATAATTATACACATATACTATGTACCTCCTTAAAACTCATCTGTACGCTTCACTTGGATGTGAAACACCTGATGAACCTGTGTTATATCTCAGTAACTCACAAACACACATTTAGTCTCATGTCCAGTCAGGACATGATGTTAATAGTCTGTAGTGTGAGCTACTCAGCTGAAAATGTGCAGTCAGTGTGCAGACATACTGTCAGTCACTGATCCTGTATTGTTGTGTTCACAGCATAGTTACATTACAGTTGTGCTTCACGTCTATGACGGTGCAGCCAAGTTGCAGCTAGCATGCATGTCTGCAGCCTGTGGTCCTGTAGTCATGACATGTATGACACTGCAGCCACGTTGCAGCTGGCATGCATCTCTGCAGCCTGTGGGCCTGTGGTCATGATGTGTATGACGCTGCAGCCGCGTTGCAGCTAGCATGCATGCCTGCAGCCTGTGGTCATGACGTGTATGATGCTGCAGCCACGTTGCAGCTGGCATGTGCCTCTGCGGCCTGTGGGCCTGTGGTCATGACGTGTATGACGCTGCAGCCACATTGCAGCTGGCATGTGCCTCTGCAGCCTGTGGGCCTGTGGTCATGACGTGTATGACGCTGCAGCCACGTTGCAGCTAGCATGCATGTCTGCAGCCTGTGGGCCTGTGGTCATGACGTGTATGATGCTGCAGCCACGTTGCAGCTGGCATGCGTCTCTGCAGCCGGTGGTGCTGTGGTCATGATGTGTATGACGCTGCAGCCGCGTTGCAGCTAGCATGCATGCCTGCAGCCTGTGGTCATGACGTGTATGACGCTGCAGCCACGTTGCAGCTGGCATGTGCCTCTGCGGCCTGTGGGCCTGTGGTCATGACGTGTATGACGCTGCAGCCACGTTGCAGCTAGCATGCATGTCCGCAGCCTGTGAGCCTGTGGTCATGACGTGTATGACGCTGCAGCCACATTGCAGCTGGCATGTGCCTCTGCAGCCTGTGGGCCTGTGGTCATGACGTGCATGACGCTGCAGCTACGTTGCAGCTAGCATACATGTCTGCAGCCTGTGGGCCTGTGGTCATGACATGTATGATGCTGCAGCCACGTTGCAGCTGGCATGCGTCTTTGCAGCCAGTGGTGCTGTGGTCATGACGTGTATAAACTCTATGTTGGCAAACCAGGTGGGTGATTGGCTTCATGCTTGTGATGTTGCGTTAGCAGACAGAGGACGGGTGCCGCAGCGGCAACAGCTGGTTTCGATAGTAGTGACACATTTTTTAATCCATTTGCTGATGAATTTGTGTGTTTTGTAAAACATGTAATTCCAAACCCTGCTGTAATCTCATCTCACTGGCACGTGTCATGGGTTGGAATTTCTTCTCCTGTTTTGAGGGCAGTTTTTTTTTTTTTTTTTTTTGGTCAATGATAAATGTTTGTTGACAAGATAACAAATATATATATAAATAAAATAAATTCCTGCTTATTCTGGAGGCCTGCTGTCTGTGGTGATACTGCTGGATTTTGTTCCAAAGTCGACGCGGGAGAGTTTTTCACTGCTTTCCATTTGTGGTTTACGGCTCAAGGGAGCGCTGCTAGATTCAGTATCCTCCTTTTAAGTCAAATCTAATTCAGCAAACTGCAGTAAGGTGGTGGAGGAGGCAAACGACAGCATTTCAACATGCCGGCATTTGAGAGGTTGCAGAAACATGTGGGGGGACGGCTCAGATCAAAACCAATTTATAGCCTTTTAGTGGTGCCCATCAACTTTCTTTTGTAATCAGTGGATAGGTTTAATTTGCTGCAGTACAACTGTGTCATTCTGGGGTTACAACACATAATAAACATGTCGGCTCATATTCTGTGCTGAGATTTAAAGTCAAATAAAGCCCTTTTACCACCACACAGCATAGTACGTGTTGGTTCATTAATGCCCAGCCATGCATTAATGAAGTCCAGCTGAATAATTCAGGTCTGATGTCAAGAACAAGGTAAATACACCCAAATGTACTGTAATCGTGGGTTTGAAAACATCAGTTTCATGGCAGGGAAACAGCTTTTAATTCCTCCTTTTAAAGTAAGAGGACGTAGTTGTGGAAGTCCACTCAGAAGGCGCCTTCTGTTCGGTGCCCCCCCGAGTGTCGTGAACGGGATGGCGTGAAGAACTGACCGTCAGTAGAAATGTTAGCACAGCGTAGCATAATGCGATCAACCCATTCACACGCAAGAGGAGCGGTGTCATCTGGAGGAGTTTTCAAACCCGCTTGTGTTAATTCACCATGTTTGAGGTATTGTACTACCTGAATGACTAAGGTGAATCTTCACAGACTAAGAGGTGGGATCAATTCACTGTTTTACAAGTCACAAGTCTCAAGTCACTGTTTTGCAAGTCTCAAGTCACTGTTTTGCAAGTCATAAGTCTCAAGTCTTGGCACTGAAGTCTCAAGTCAAGTCCCAAGTCCTAAACTTTGAGTTTAAAGTCCTAAACAAGTCATTATTCATTCATTCATTCATTCATCATCAGCCGCTTCTCTGGGGTCAGATCGCGGTGCTAAGCAAGCTAAGTAGGGCACTCCAGATGTCCCTCTACCCAGCAACGCCCTCCGGCTCCTACTGGGGGATCCCAAGGCATTCCCAGGCCAGACTGGACATGTAGTCCCTCCACCAAGTTCTGGGTCTACCCCAGGGTCTCCTCCCAGTTGGTCGTGCCTGGTAAACCTCCAAAGGAACGCACCCAGGGGGCATCCTGATCAGATGCCCGAACCACCTCAACCGGCTCCTTTTGACGCGAAGGAGCAGCAGCTGTACTCTGAGCTCCCTCCGGATGTCCGAGCTCCTCACCCTATCACTAAGGCCGAGCTCCCTCCGGATGTACGAGCTCCTCACCCTATCTCTAAGGCTGAGCCCAGACACCCTACAGAGGAAACTCATTTCAGCCACTTGTATCCGCGATCTCACCCTTTCGGTCACTATCCAAAGCTAATGACCATAGGTGAGGGTTGGAACGAAGATTGACTGGTAAATTGGGAGCTTTACCTTCCAGCTCATCTCCCTCTTCACCACAACGGTCCGGTACAACGTCCACATTACTGCTGATGCTGCACCAATACGCCTGTCAATCTCCCGCTCCATCCTACTCTCACTCGTGAAAAAGACCCCAAGATACTTGAACTCCTTCACTTGAGGCGACAACTCATCCCCAACCCAGAGGGAACAATCCACCATTTTCCGATAGAGAACCATGGCCTCAGACATGGAGGTGCTGACTCTCATCCCGGCCATTTTACACTCAGCTGCAAACTGCCCCAGTGCGCTCTGGGGGTCGCATTCTGATGAAACCAACAAGTCAAGTCAATTTTATTTGTATAGCCCAATATCACAAATTACACATTTGCCTCAGTGGGTTTTACAGCAACACAACATCCTGTCCTTAGACCCTCTCGTCGGATAAGGAACAACTCCCTAAAAAAAAAAACCTTTAACAGGGAGAAAAAATAGGAAAAACCCTCAGGGAGAGCAACAGAGGAGGGATCTCTCTCCTAAGACGGACAACATGCAGTGGATGTTGTGTTAACACAATTTACAGAATACAATATTGAAAGAGGATAAACAGAATTATAATGGACTTATAAAACCACATCATCTGTGAATATGATGTGGTTTTGTCATTATGCACTTTGATGTTTTTAACAACAGAGTGAGTAATAGTGTACTAAATTTATGCAAATCATGAATGTTTTTTAAATTTACACTATTACGGACTGCTTTCAAAATGGATCTGTAATTATGGAAATGAAGATGTGATTAGCTGCACACTTTGGGCTTGGAGAAGGTATCAAGTCTTTCAAGTCTAGGCCAAGTGAAGTCAGCAGGATCTGGTGTCAAAGTCAAAGTCGACTTGCAAGTCTTTTTCAGTCTTGTCAAGTCTAAAGTTATCAAATTTGTCAATTGAATATGACTCGAGTCCAAGTCATCTGACTCGAGCTGACACCTGTGGATGTTTTTCTTCTTCATACAAATCAATACATCACCATGGGACAGCACTCATCCTCACCCAGTCCGTATAAGTTCCTGTTAATTACACCATTATCACTCTTATGCTGGTTTTGTTGAAAGTGAGTTATTGAACTGGAAGAGATAATTGTCATACTCAATTTCCTCATGGTGGCACAGTGGCTCAGCCGCCTCACAGCAAGAAGGCCCTGGGTTCGAACCCCGGGGTTGTCCAACCTTGGGGGTCATCCCGGGTTTTCCTCTGTGTGGAGTTTGCATGTTCTCCCCGTGTCTGCATGGGCTTCCTCCGGGTGCTCCAGTTTCCTCCCACGGTCCAAAGACATGTAGGTCAGGTGAATTGGCCGTACTAAATTGTCTCTAGGTGTCAATGTGTCGGCCCTGTGATGGCCGGGCGGCCTGTCCAGGGTGTCTCCCCGCCTGCTGCCCAATGAGTGCTGGGATAGGCTCCAGCATCCTGCGACCCTACTTCGGATAAGCGGCTTGGATAGTGGATGGATGGATGGGATTTCCTTACATGAACTTTCGATACAAGAACTGAAAGTAACTCTGATTGATGATAAACCAAGATTGGCTTTTTTTCTGTATTTTGCATCTTTATCTTTAATATGTACTACTATTACTACCGCATCTTTTATATCTGGTGTTTGGAAACTAGCGTGGATTCAAAAGAGCTGCACTTTTGAGTTGTGATGGGGTCAAATTTTTATTATGTAACAAGTCAAATTCTTCGAAGCGACGTGTGGAAATACCAAAACCCGTAGTGCGCTAAGCTAGCAAGTAGCATTTACCGCCCAGATGGCAGATGGTTGGTCTGGCTGTGCTGTACGTTTCCGAATGCTTTTATTTTTGTAGGATTAAAGGTTATTTACATTACTACCGCCTTACTGTTCCCTTTGACCATTGCACTTAACGCTAAGCCAGCATCTGTCTGAACCGTGTGGAGCAGGAGGGCCACTTTATACCCAGACACATGGAGGACTATGGGGGCATTATTACCACAATTCTGGCATTTGATGGAAACGAGGGGCGACTTTGGAGCCTCGACTATAATGTCAGATCTGCAGGAGTTCCTATTTGAAATGGAAATCCAGTCGATATTGAAACGTCCTACACTGAAAACGAAGTGGCCAACCAAGAAAAGCGCCACATGGCTCTGCCGCGCCTCCATCTTGTCACACAACGTGACTGCGTTTAAATGGAACGTACCAGAAAGATGTTTTGAATAGTGCGACATCCGAACTATAACAAAGGACACGTTATGAGTGTGAGGTTACTAGTTTTTATTGATGTCGCTGCTAATAACTCTAAATCAAGTGGACGTGGCGCGAGTGTCTTAATGTGGGGCTGTTGGCTGAGGGGGTAGTAAGTGCTTTCATGGCCAACTGAACAAGGATGACAGCCGTAGTGCTTTTCCAATAAAAGTAAGACATCCATTTTGTCTGTGATTTGGAGATTCAGCCAAGACCTGCAGTGCTGATTACAACAAAGTACTGTTGTCGTTCTTAAAGAAAACTTGAAATGAAAATGGACTTTCTTTCTTTTTACCTGGCTCATTTCCTCAGTCATGTAACCCACCTATTCAACAAATTCCTTCTTTTTTTTTCTTTATCCCCTTTCTTCCTCCCCAGTTGTACCTGTCCACTCTTCCACGCCATCCCGGTCGCTGCTCCACCCCCTCTGCCGATCCGGGGAGGGCTGCAGACTGCCACAGGCCTCCTCCGATACATGTGGAGTCGCCAGCCACTTCTTTTCACCTGACAGTGAGGAGTTTCGCCAGGGGGGGGGCGTAGCGCGTGGGAGGATCACGCTACTCCCCCCCCCCCAGTCGTCCCCCAACAGGTGCCCCGACCGACCAGAGGAGGTGCTAGTGCAGTGACCAGGACACATATCCACATCCGGCTTCCCACCCACAGACACGGCCAATTGTAACTGTAGGGACGCCCGACCAAGCCGGAGGTAACACGGGGATTCGAACCGACGATCGCCGTGTCGGTCGGCAACGGAATAGACCGCCACGCCACCTGGGCGCCCTGTGAGGAACTGCTTTAAGCGGTTTCGTCTGATAATTGACTGAATGAACTTAAGCTGCGCCTCAGACTAGACGGAATATCTTCAAATCAGCACAGTCCAAGTTGTTCCCAGGTTTCCGGTCCTTCAGGGGATTTCACTTTGAGGAGAGAACATCAAGCCGTGGTCGTGGCCTATGAAGCGTTTCCTTTCCGAATGTGTAATCTTAAAAATCCCAACTGAGGGGGGGGGGGGTGGTGTCTATTCTCACAAAATGATTGACAACTTGGAACCAAAACAGTCCACGGTACGTATGTTTGTTTGTTTTTTGCAGGGACAGTGAGGCTCTTCCTCCCTCGGTTTGTGAAACGGTGAGACTCTTCTAGAAGCTGTGTCTCCTCTGTGTGTTCCAGGTACTGACAGGATGGCGACAGCAAAACTATTTCCTGTAAAACGAGTCGGTAGCGTATAGGTAATGGGCTGGACACAAGCTCCTTTTACGTCTTTTATTCTGTGGTTTCCCCCCCCCCCAGTGTGCCTCTGAACTTGTTCTTTTCCAGTTTCTCCCCCCCAGCGGAGGAGGTGATGAATTCCCCGGGCACGAGACGCTGGTTAACACTCTCCACGGCGCTCGGCGTCATTAGTCACCAGTGCGCTCCATTAGAGAGGGACGCTCGGAGAGGAAGGCGAACAGCCGTCGCCAGGACGTGACAGCTAATGTAACATCATTAGGTTTGTTCTCCGAGGTGATGTACGGAGGGGAGGGAAGTAATCAGACTCTGAATATTTTCATTTAAGCGCGGCAGCCGAGTGGCGTCTGTAGAACCACAGCTCATAGAGGGAATAATTAATGGAGTGTTGTTGTGATGGGGATGGGGGGGGGGTGTGGAGGCGGGGGTAAGGGACGGGGAGTGGAGTGCAGTGGTCTCGAATGGGCTGAAATGAAAACGGTGTTCCGCTTCAGAGCCCTCGGCGAGCGTCTCCATCCTCGGCCCTGTCGCAGTTTGCCCACGCTGGACAATCGAGGTGACTCTTGAAAGAAACCCCGAGAACCAGAAACCCCCGGGCCAGAACGGCTTCGCTGCACACAAAAAATAAAGTTTGAGTCATTTTTCTTATGTTGAAATAACACACGCACTTTTTTTTTCTTCTAATTTTGGAATTTCCCCCCTTTTTTCTCCGCAGTTGTATCCAGCCAGTTACCCCACTCCCCCGAGCCATCCCGGTCGCTGCTCCCCCCCCTTCCCGCCGATCCAGGGAGGGCTGCAGACTACCACATGCCTCCTCCCATACATGTGGAGTCACCAGCTACTTCTTTTCACCTGACAGCGAGGAGTTTCACCAGGGGGACGTAGTGCGTGGGAGGATCATGCTATTCCCCCCCAGTCCCCCCCCCGAACCAGAGGAGGCGCTAGTGCAGCGACCAGGACACACACCCACATCCGGCTTCCCACCCGCAGGCACGGCCAAATGTGTCTGTAGGGACACCCGACCAAGCCAGAGGTAACACGGGGATTCAAACCGGCGATCCCCGTGTTGGTAGGCAACGGAATAGACCGCCACGCCACCCGGACGCCCCCAGATTTATTAGGGCGAGACACTCCAGGTGAAGATGTTTTGTTTTTGTTTTTTTTTGGCTGGATAGGTGTCATTGTTTCACTTCTACACGTTGTTTTGTTTCATAAAACACACTCGTAGTCCAAAACACCAGCAAGTGGTACTTTATAGCAGCTGTAACATCCCCGCCGCACGCACGGTACTTTCCTGAGACTGGAGTTGTAGATCAGCAGGTTTTGCACGGTGCTGCCCGAGACACGACCCGGAGAATTTACAGAGGCCATTATAAATAGCTTTTGTCATTTCACTTCCAGCAGTCTTATGTGGGAAGAAATGGGTCAAAAAGATGAAATTTTCAGCATGTACATACTGTCTTATGAATGTTTCATCCAGAAAGTTTGCGACATCTCCCTCTGTAAATTACCAACTCATGAGGATGAAGCAGCAAATTGACATTTCATTTGAAGGAGGAGTACACAGGGATTACTTCCTCTGCTGGTATCACTGTACGCTGCAAAAACACCGTGTCAGGACTGAGGTGAAATGGAGCATTTTCCAGTAGGAAAAATCCCCAAAGCGAGCAAAACAGTCTTGTCGGTGCAGTAAGATATTTCCGCGAGGTCGGGTAAGACAAAGTGAAATCCCCTGAAGGACCGGAAACCCGGGAACAACTTGAACTGCGCTGATTTGAAGATATTCCATCTAGTCTGAGGCGCAGCTTAAGTTCACTCATTCAATTATCAGACAAAACCGCTCAAAGCAGTTCCTCACAGGGCGTCCAGGTGGCGTGGCGGTCTATTCCGTTGCCGACCGACACGGCGATCGCTGGTTCGAATCCCCGCGTTACCTCCGGCTTGGTCGGGTGTCCCTACAGTCACAATTGGCCGTGTCTGCGGGTGGGAAGCCGGATGTGGGTGTGTGTCCTGGTTGCTGCGCTAGCGCCTCCTCTGGTCGGTCGGGGCGCCTGTTCGGGGGGGGAGGGGGAAGTGGAGGGAATAGCGTGATCCTCCCACGCGCTACGCCCCCCTGGCGAAACTCCTCACTGTCAGGTGAAAAGAAGCGGCTGGCGACTCCACGTGTATGAGAGGAGGCATGTGGTAGTTTTCAGCCCTCCCCGGATCGGCAGAGGGGGTGGAGCAGCGACCGGGACGGCTCGGCAGAGTGGGGTAATTGGCCGGGGACAATTGGGGAGAAAGGGGGGGGGATCCCCCCCCCAAAAAAATAGCAATTCCCCACAATAGAGCTTTCTTGATTTACTTCTAAACTTAATATTTTTAAGATTAAACAACAAGATGGAAAACTCAAGATAATCTTCTCAAGTCATGATTGACAATCTTCTATAGTTCTTGAATGATTCTGAAATGATTCTGGAAACGAGATGTATTCTGTGTGATTTTAACACTGTTGGACCTCTTCCCGTGTGCCGTTTTCAGTAAATGATCCTGGGGTAATATAAAATATTGCTCTCACGGCGTTATGGGGGGGAATAGTCTACCTATGATGACTGTAGGATGTCTGCTGTAAGTCAGTTTATACACGTCCTGAATTACACACTTTGGACAAATTATAATGTGTGTTTTTGCTCGAAATGTGTGAGTCTGTATGGATCATAACATTAAATGAATAACTTAGTTAGCACTAAGTTTTTTTCCCCCAAGTGCAAAAGTGCAGCAAATGTGCAGAAGTCCGTTTTGGCGAGGTCCTCGCAGCCCAGCAGAGGAGGCCGGAAGGGGTCTCTCGAATCTGTCGAGATTTTTTTTCCGTCACCGTTCGACGAGGCCGTTGGGTCCCTCACACCCTAGGCTGCTGTCTACCTCGTCTCGGCCCTTGGTTTCCGGTGGGCCGCCGGCGGTCGATCCTGCTGTGCTTTCTTAGGGGTCTAGCTAGACCAGCGGTAGATAAGGCCAGCTCAGGATGCGGCGCAGAGATGTGTCTGACAGCCACAGCGGGCTCATGGTAATTTCATTTCGAGGCCTGTTGGTGCGAAGCTGAGAGTTGGGCTGATCCCCGGGCTAAGCGGCGTTCATGGTTGGCATCAGATGTCATATTCTGTTCACTTGCGCCCAACCGGAACAGGCACGGAAACATCGCCGCGTGACCGTCAAGTCCCTAAAACTGAGCGGCGCCCAGTGAACCGTTATCTCTCCCTGTTACTGGAATGGCATCTGCGGGGGCAAGAGAAATCGACTGTCAATAAAAGATCCCTCAAGGCCGGGGCTTGTAAATCACCAAAATTATAGCTGAAGGGTTTCCCCTGACGTCAGTATTTCTAAATCTCACACTATTGTCACACATGTGATACACATCTTGTGAGCGCTTCAGGGTTGAATCTCAGATATAACATGTCGTAACAAAACCACCTGCACTGAAGGCTTTAAAATACTTAGATAAAAAAAACCAACAACAACATGGTGGCCCAGTGGTTAGTACTGCTGCCTCGCAGCGAGAAGGTCCCGGGTTCGAACCCCAGGCTGTCCCGGGTCCTTTCTGTGTTGAGTTTACATGTTCTCCCCGTGTCTGCGTGGGTTTCCTCCGGGTGCTCCGGTTTCCTCCCACCATCAGAAAAACACGCATGTTGGGGTTAATACTCCTGCCTGTGCCCCTGAGCAAGGCAGTGGAAAGAGCTGGAGTCGGTCCCCGGGGCCCTGCAGCTGCCCACTGCCGCTATACAATAGGACGGGTTAAATGCAGGGAACACGTTCATTGTAAGAATATATTGACAAAATAAAGAGGTTTTCTTTCTTCTGATACTGCTCAACATCTACCCTTCTGGAAACCTGGGTTCGGGAAGTTCAGGAAGTCCAGCTGAAGCCAACACAGTTACGTTAACACGATAAGCGGATAGAAAAGGTGCTGCAGCTAAACTGACATCCAGGGTTGCTCTCTACCTTAACCTTAAAGGTGTGTGAAACCCCAAACCGTTATGGTTGTTGTTAATCAGTCTTCATGACCATTTTGATTTAAAACACTTCCGACCACGGTGCGGTCTTGACTTTAAGACTGCGTCGTGTGGTTTTCCTCGGTTTTCTGGGAAAAACCCGTCGTCGCCACCAAGCAGTTGAAAACGCCTTGTCTCGAGTTGTGATGTTTTGGTGGAGTTTGAGAGCGAAGCTACACTAGCTTGCACGCTTTCCAAAGTGTCACTTGCAATAACAGGCAGAGAGAGACGTTTTCTGTCATCTTCATCCACCTTTAAAGCGGAGATACACAACTTTTGTCCATCCGTCCATCCATCCATCCGTCCATTATCCAAGCTGCTTATCCCTATTAGGGTCATGTGATGCTGGAGCCTATCCCAGCAATCACTGGGCGGCAGGCGGGGAGATACAGGCCGCCAGTCCATCACAGGGCCCACACACACACACACACACACACCTAGGGACAATTAGTACGGCTGATTCACCTGACCTACATGTCTTTGGACTGTGGGAGGAAACCGGAGCACGTGGAGGAAACCCACGCAGACACGGGGAGAACATGCAAACTCCAGAGGATGACCTGGGATGACCCCCAAGGTTGGACTACCCCGGGGCTCGAACCCAGGGCCTTCTTGCTGTGAGGCGACCGCGCTAACTACTGGGTCACCGTGCCGCCCGATGTTTCTCCATTACCAATTTATTCTATCCATCTTGGTCATGGAGTCAGGCTCCTTCATACCGGCAGTCATCTTCACCATGGTTGGAGACACTCTCCAGTCTCCGTGTATCGCCGTTGAGACGTTTTTACCTGGTAGGACGAACACTGGTGCAGCGGTAAACACCTTCCTACTGAAACAGGAAATGGTATTGAAACGTGATGCGGATGTGTCCACGACAACCAGTATGACTGTAGTACAGTAGTGTTCCCATATAGTGTGATGTAGTCTGTAATACCTCAGACTGTCTGTGTTGGCCTTGGTCCCAGCTGGCGGCACACCAGCCACAATGGCTGCTGCACCTGGTTTGTAGTCGCAGAAAATCAAGAGTCAACAGGTCTGTTTCTCTCCGCCTCCTACATCCAACCACCTCACGACACCCTTCTGCTGGGATATTGACTGCCACCCCATCGTCTCCACGTTTCAAATGAACAAAGCAATGGCTTATTGATGGAGAAAATGTGCGAATTGCACCTTTAAGTGCTGCACAGCAAGGTAGCCGTTTGTCCTGGTAGCATGTGCCACAGCTCAGCAGGGAGACATCCAGCCAGTCTGGATGGACCCGTTTCATTTCCCCCCTAGACGAGGGGGGGGGGAGGACATCAACGCCTTGATTTGTAAAGTTATGAAAGAATGAGCGATAAAGATTTTCCCCCCATCACCATGTGACACTGGAGGCACGCACGGAGCTACTCGCAAGGTCGAGAAGCGATGGTGGAAGGCACGGCCTGGAAACGGCAGGAGTAACTGTCAGTGATGAGGAGAGACGCGTTGACGTGTGGGCCGCCATCCCGGAAGCTCCGTGGCGCCCGGATGACGCCGACCGGATGGCGGTCCCCTGCACCTCAGGGAGGGCCCACGGAGGGCCCACCCCACCCTAAAACGCCCCACCCTAAAACGTCATTTGATTTACTGTTGAGTCGAAACTTGACGGTTTTTGTAATCGAGATTTTGGATAAGATATTGTGGCGAATTCGGGGGACAACGCAGCCACAGGAGATGCCGCGGCCGGGAAGCGAACCCGCGTCGCCCGCACCGCAGGAGGCATCGCTAACCGCTCGACTAGAGGGTCAGACACGCGAGCCAGCGTGTCTACTTAGACATGCACGTTACAATATACTTTATTAATCTCCTCTCTATTGTACAGGAGCAGTGGGCAGCTGCAGCACCCGGGGACCAACTCCAGTTCTTCTTTCCACTGCCTTGCTCATGGGCACGGGCAGGAGTATTAACGCTAACGTGCGTGTCTCTTTGATGGTGGGAGGAAACCGGAGCACCCGGAGGAAACCCACGCAGACACGGGGAAGAACATGCAAACTCCACACAGAAAGGGACCTGGGACAGCCTGGGGCTCGAACCCAGGACCTTCTCCCCACCCTCTCTTTTTCTCCCAATTGTACTTGGCCAATTACCCCGGTCGCTGCTCCACCCCCTCTGCCGATCCGGGGAGGGCTGCAGACTACCACATGCCTCCTCCCATACATGTGGAGTCGCCAGCCGCTTCTTTTCACCTGACAGGAGTTTCACCAGGGGGACGTAGCGCGTGGGAAGATCACGCTATTGCGCCCAGTCCCCCCCCCCCGAACAGGCGCCCCCACCAGAGGAGGCGCTAGTGCAGCGACCAGGACACATACAGGCTTCCCAGCCGCAGACACGGCCGAGGGACGCCCGACCAAGCCGGAGGTAACACGGGGATTCGAACTGGCGATCTCCATGTTGATAGGCAATGGAATAGATCACTACGCTACCCGGACGCCGAACCCAGGACCTTCTTGCTGTGAGTCAACAGTGCTAACCAGTGTATCCTGTTCTCGCACTTTGATTTCTCTAAGTACTTTTATAAGTACTTTTACTTTCCTCTCGTGAGTAAATGTGAACTTGCTTTTCACATATGACAAATAAAACGGTGCAAACCACCGGGCCACCGTGCAGAAAGAACATAGAAATGCCAAAGGGTCAGATCCCCTCCCCTTGCTTAAAATGGAAAGTGGCTTTTTGCCTTTGAGAGTTTTGAATTAAGGGACTTTATTATGAATATGTGAAGGGATCGCAGCAGTATGATTTCATCCTGCTGGCTGATGGGCTGCACGGTGGCCCAGTGGTTAGCGCTGTCGCCTCACAGCAAGAAGGTTCTGGGTTCGAATCCCGGGGTTGTCCAACCTTGGGGGGGGGGGTCATCCCAGGTCGTCCTCTGTGTGGAGTTTGCATGTTCTCCCCGTGTCTGCGGTGGGTTTTCCCCCACCATCAAAAAGACATGCATGTCAGGGTTAATACTCCTGTGTGTGTCCCTGACCGAGACATGGCGGGACGAACTGGAGCTGGTCCCCGGGTGCTGCACGGCGGCTGCCCACTGCTCCTAGCTACACAGCTAGGATGGGCTAAATGCAGAGCAGAATTTCCCCATGGGGATAAATAAAGTATATTAAAATTAGAAAAAAATAATCTTGGGGTGTCCGGGTAGCGTGTCAGTCTATTCCATTACCTACCCACATGGTGATCGCCGGTTCGAATCCCCGTGTTACCTCCAGCTTGGTCAGGCGTCCCTACAGACACACAATTGGTCGTGTCTGTGGGTGGGAAGCCGGATGTGGGTATGTGTCCTGGTCGCTGCACTAGCGCCTCCTCTGGTCGGCCGGGGTGTCTATTCAGGGGGGAGGGGGGACTGGGAGGAACAGCGTGATCCTCCCACGTGCTACGTCCACCTGGTGAAACTCCTCACTGTCGGGTGAAAAGAAGCGGCTGGTGACTCCACATGTATCGGAGGAGGCATGTGGTAGTCTGCAGCCCTCCCCGGATCGGCAGAGGGGGTGGAGCAGCGACCGGAACGGCTCAGAAGAGTGGGGTAATTCGCCGGATACAGTTGGGGAGAAAAGGGGGGGGGTCGTTCCCTTCTTTGGGCTCGGACTTAAAAACGTAATAATACGTTTTGGGACGGCTGAGGTGGGCGATGAATATTATGAGTTGAACTGGACTACCATGGGATGAGATCCGTCCATCCACCCATTACCCAAACCGCTTATCCTGCTCTCAGGGTCTCGGGGATGCTGGAGCCTATCCCAGCAGCCATTGCGCGGCAGGCGGGGAGACACCGGCCGCCAGGCCATCACCGGGCATGGGATGAGATGATCCGTGTAATTAGACATGGTTTTATCCACGTGTCCCTACTACTACTGCAAGGTCCCTAGACGGACTCGGCAAGCTGTCTGAGCGGACCAGATAACAGGCCCAGAAAATGTCCATTTAAGTTTCCGGCACACAATTCAGGTAACTGGTAAATTGGCGTGGTACAAATGGCTGGAAAAGGCGGGAAAGGAAGATGTAATTTTCAACACCGTTGTCTTATCTGCTTTGTGACCGAAAGAAGTTCTTGCAGGGGCGTAGCCAGGACTTTTTTTTACTGGGGGGGGGGCAGCTGGGGCCAGCCATTTAATTAGGGTGGCACTTGTCAAAACTACTATTTTAAAACTACTATTCGGAGATTATGATAGCTCTTTGAACAATATGCCATGGATTGTGTATAGCCAAAGGGTAGGGGATGGTATCATCCATCTAGTCTACATGTGCTCGTCCGAGTGCCTGCGCCTGAGTGTCGCGCTGGGTCCCAAGCTGGAGATGACCTGAACATTCTGTGCGGCTCAGTGGGTGGTCCCTTAAAACTTAAT
The DNA here is from genome assembly GCF_029633865.1 of Lampris incognitus. NCBI lineage: Eukaryota > Metazoa > Chordata > Actinopteri > Lampriformes > Lampridae > Lampris > Lampris incognitus. The sequence continues at coordinate 41,565,279 of NC_079225.1, read as the reverse complement.
AATAATAATAATAGGCTAATAATAATAATGCATGTATTTCAGCTTCCATTTAACTGTTTCTGTGCAGGCGTTTTTTTGTTTTTTTACCCACTCGGGACAGGGGAAGGTGGGCGGGGGGGCCGTGCTCTGACCAATGGGGGCCCTGGCCCCGCCCATGGCCCCGCCCCCGAGTTCTTGTCCAAGTCCTTGCGTGATGCTTAACGGTACGTAGGTAGGTCCCTGCAGGCGGTGGGCCTGCTGCCGCTCGGAGGGGCTTTTATCTCGCAGCCGAGACGCAGAGCGGGGCGAGACCCGATAGCACCGGTTTGATGGCTGTCTGGGAGGGAGGGAGGGGCTGGAACGGCCGCCACGGCTTTTCATTGGATTTAAAAGCGGGGAAACAAGGACACACAAAATACAACGCCTTTGTTTCGTGAACTGCTGCGACTTGAACGCCGTGTGTGTGTGTGTGTGTGAGAGTCGCTCTCAGCAGGATGTGTAACGATGAGGATTAAAGAGGCGGAACCCCGCTGGTACATGTTGTGAAGATGAAAACCTGTTGGTGCGGGTGGAGGGAGGTGGAGCTGGTTGCCCTCTTGAGGAATTCAGCTACGCACAAAGCACCACACAACCGCTTTGAGGGGGGGGGAAATCAAGGCCATCCGCACACACAGAGTCCTGCATGCTGGACCAACACAATATAAACTACACCCCTTTATACATGGACACCTCCATCACTCTCCTCCACATCTACACCCCTTTATATCCTTTATACATGGACACCTCCATCCCTCTCCTCCACATCTACACCCCTTTATATCCTTTATACATAGACACCTCCATCACTGTCCTCCACAGCTACACCCCTTTATATCCTTTATACATGGACACCTCCATCACTGTCCTCCACATCTACACCCCTTTATATCCTTTATACATGGACACCTCCATCACTCTCCTCCACATCTACACCTCTTTATATCCTTTATACATGGACAACTCCATCACTCTCCTCCACATCTGCACCCCTTTATATCCTTTATACATGGACACCTCCATCACTGTCCTCCACATCTACACCCCTTTATATCCTTTATACATGGACACCTCCATCACTGTCCTCCACATCTACACCCCTTTATATCCTTTATACATGGACACCTCCATCACTGTCCTCCACAGCTACACCCATTTATATCCTTTATACATGGACACCTCCATCACTGTCCTCCACATCTACACCCCTTTATATCCTTTATACATGGACACCTCCATCACTGTCCTCCACAGCTACACCCATTTATATCCTTTATACATGGACACCTCCATCACTGTCCTCTACAGCTACTCTCCGTCCATCCATCCAACAGTGTTTCCTCTTCTTCTATATTTTAAGTCATTTTTAAAAACAATTTTAAATGCCAATTTATTTTATTTATTGATGCCTTTAACTGGTTTATCTTTGTCTTGATTGTTTTTTTTATCTTCCTTTTATTCTCCCTCTCTTCTGGTGTGGTTTCTCCCGACGTCTTGTCCTGTAGCTGTAAGGTAGTAGTAGTAGTAGTAGTAGGTGGCGTTTGGAAAGCGCGGTATTAGTGAAAGGTGTAGTTTTCCTCATGGATCTGTCGTCTTGCTGGGGGCTCCGCTGTAGAGCTGAGCTGAGCTGCCCGCCGGCGAGCAGCATCCCTGCGGGTTTTATTCAGAACCGGCTCGTTGGGCGCAGCGGCGCATGTCATTATCATTGACAGAACTCTATTCTCAGTTTGGATGAGCGTCTTTTATTTCCCATAATGCTCTCCTGCAGCCTTCATAATTAGACCCAATCTACCTGTCGAGTGGCATAAATCTCCTGAAAGTGAATGGAAATTGCCGCAGAGAAATGTGCCGCCGCTACACGGCACCGGTGTGTTTTGGAGAGGCCGCGTGCGAAAGAGCTTCCGGAGAACTTCATTTTTGGGGCTTTAATGTATTATCCTTGAATTCACTCTGGCGGCGTATACTGTGGTGGCTATGGGAGGATGACACAATCCAGATCAGATCGGTCCTCTTGGAAGTCTGGTTTGTCTCCGTGCTTTCTGTCTGCCACGGGACACCAAACCTCCCGGGAAATGCGGGGATTGGTTTGTGGCGCTCGTGTAAGTATAGAACATCTGGGAACACCTACTCCTCTTCTACCACCAGGGTCTTTTGGCCTGTGGCCTGTAAATGAATACACGTGTCTTGTTGCAACGTTACGGAGAAAAAATGAAAGTACAATGATGGTGGAAGTTGCTGTAGATGCTGCTGAGAAACAAAACTTGACTTGCTGCTTCCACCGAACACCAAACGGCACAGAGCCACAGCAGCTCTCACACATGAGCCTCTTGTAGACATGATGTACTGCTCTGGGTGGCACGGTGGCGCAGTGGTTAGCGCGGTCGCCTCACAGCAAGAAGGTCCTGGGTTCGAGCCCCGGGGTAGTCCAACCTTGGGGGTCGTCCCGGGTCGTCCTCTGTGTGCAGTTTGCATGTTCTCCCCGTGTCTGCGTGGGTTTCCTCCGGGTGCTCCGGTTTCCTCCCACAGTCCAAAGACCTGTAGGTCAGGTGAATCAGCCACACTAGATTGTCCCTAGGTGTGTGTGTGTGTGTGTGTGTGTGTGTTGGCCCTGTGATGGACTGGTGGTGTCTCCTCGCCTGCCGCCCAGTGACTGCTGGGATAGGCTCCAGCATCCCCACGACCCTGAGAGCAGGATAACGGATGGATGGATGGTGTATTGTGTGTGTGTGTGTTTACAAGCTGTGTGTTTTTGTCACTAAAGGAGGCCACTTCAGATGCGCTTTCTCACATTGGCGAAAAAAAAATACCCACAACCCAACCTGGCCATCTGTATGGCGTCATGAGTATTAATGAGTTCATTAAGAAGGTTCACTCATATGGGGGGGGGGTTAACAAACGATCTGCTGTCTGCAGATTACGTCACAGGTGGTGGTGGTTGGGGGGGGTTATTTTGGGGTCATGTTGCATCACAGTCCATCAGTCATGCGGGGGGGGGGGGGGGGGGGGTTGCTTATTATTTTGAACCACTCCCGCAGCCTATTAACCTTATTTGCTTGGTTTGACCGGGGGAGGGTGGGGTCGTTAATGTGGGTCATGAATTAAAACTTCCAACAGGTTCTCCTTTTGATGAAATCATTTAAAGGGACATTCCGGTGTTTTCCGTGTTTTAGCCCGTTTGCTACACATGGCTTAAACTTCACACTACTGCTGACGGTTTCCCACAGCGTGCGCTCATATTTCAGATGTTTCTTAAATACGCGTTTCCTACTTTCCCCCGAGCCGCTGGTTTCCATCCAGTGCAGTAAATGTGCAACTTGTCTGAGACGGGTCTCAACCGACACTGGCCTTTCCCCAGGTGCGCCATCGCTGTGAGACGGTGCAGCTTAAAGCAGGGGTCAGGGCCGAAGAGCTTCTGAGTGATTCGTCTATGAGCCGTGTGGCTGCAGCCCTCCAGCTGGCTGTTCAGCAACCCACCCAGGTCTCGGATGTTGGAGAAGTGCACCGCCGGGGGGGATTTTCACAACAACCCACACTGCAAGACGCCTTGGCCCCGCAGCGTAATTTTGACAAAAATAAAAAATAAGGGTGACAGACTTTTCACCGCGATGTTTTACCTCTCTCGAGCAAGTTTTAAAGGGCAGGTGTGTAGGATTTGGTGGCATTCGAATTACGGGGGCCATTTAGGGGGATCTGACCCCCCTAATTAAGACTTGGACCCCCAAAAAGAGGGTAAAACAACAGGTTGGGGGGGTAAAACATGTATATAGCCATTGTGCCTGTAATCACAAGTATTACAATATATGTCCCATATTCATGCCTGGAAGAATCTTGTAATACAATTTCAGACACCCCTAATGTTGACCATATAATTTCTTTACCCCCCCCCCTTTTCTCCACATTGTACTTGGCCAATTACCCCACTCTTCCGAGCCTTCCCGGTCACTGCTGCACCCCCCTCTGCCCATCCGGTGAGGGCTGCAGACTGCCACGTGCATCCTCTTCCATACATGTGGAGTCGCCCGCCGCTTCTTTTCACCTGACAGTGAGGAGTTTCGCCGCCCCGACCGACCAGAGGAGGCGCTAGTGCAGCGACCAGGACACATACCCACGTCCGGCTTCCCATCCGCAGACACGGCCGGTTGTGTCCCTAGCCACGTTTGCTAGCTAACTGTTAGCCACTAGCCACGTTTGCGACCAAGCTGACTGTGCCAACTTAACTGCGTGTGTACGGTAACGACGCTGCGTCGGCGTTGACTGACAGGCAGATCTGGCCAATCCTAGCGCCCGAGGGCGGGAACTTTCCGGATTTATCCTTGGAAAAAAAATATTGGTTTGTAGCGACGCCCGGCCAAGCCGGAGGTGAGACGGGGATTCGACCCGGCGACCCCCGCGTTGGTGGGCAACGGAATAGACCGCCACGTCACCCGGACGCCTGGACATATTATTTCTTAACCTGGACGGTAGTTGAACGTCTCGTCTGCCTGCCTCGTTCCCAACATGGCGGCGGCTCATGTCCTCATAAAGTCTATGGAGACGCTGTCGGTTAATGTAAGTAGCTAGCTAGCCATCTGGCTACCTTAATATACACTTTACATTCTTACCTTCAGAGTTTCTGAACTAGATTGTGTCAAGTGTCGACGGATGAATGCCAATGTTAGCTAGTTTCTAACGTTCGTTTCGGTTTAGCTAACTTAACATTAGCTAGCTAAAGCTTGTGTTAGCCTGTTAGCTAGCTGATAGCGCGTCCGTTCACTTCCGATGTTGGCTAAATGGCTACCTAGCTGTGCCTATGCCTTGGTGTTTCTTTACAGTGTCGTCATTTCATTCAGCAGACGCCTTTATTCAAAGCGACCTACATCTGAGAGTTAATACAACACAAGCAAGGATCTAGTCAAGGGACAACAACGCAAGTAAGTGCCAAAAATCTAGGTTCAAGTCCGATAGGACATAAGGTGTCAACAGGCAAGTCAAGTCAATTTTATTTGTATAGCCCAATATCACAAATTTGCCTTAAGGGGCTTCACAGCAACACAACATCCTGTCCTTAGACCCTCGCATCGTGCACAAAGCAGTGCACAAAGGCAATGCTTAGGCTGTATAGAAGCGTCATTACCAATACAGAAGATCATATTATATTGAATGTTAGCTAACACTGGTGCTCAGTCGTGGGCAGTGCGACAGTGAAGAATTAGTTGTAGGGATAGGCTCTGACATCAATATAGAGTTTATTATTTCATTGTAATAGTCGTTTGTGTGGCTGTGGTGGTTTAGTGTGTCTTTTGTCTTTTTGATATGAACTTTTATAATAGGCAGCCTCTTTGTTTTCACTGAGGAATGAATAGTTTTACCTGGTTGGGTAATTGAACAATATTAAAGTCCACGTGTGCTGAACGCTGAGTAATTGTATTAGTTCAAATGTATCACTACTTTATTGAACTCAGATTAGATTTCATTCGCAGAGTCAGCGTGAGCAAGAGGAGAGGAGATATCCAACACTTTTTGGTGCTAAAAAAGGAGTGAGTTGAAACTTGTAAGAATTAGGATAATGCAGCCTGTATTTTATGTTTGCCATGCAGGCTTAATACTGAGCAGGGTAGTATGGCTGGTAGTGAGTTTTACAAATATGTGCTGTTGTATTAAGGAAGCAGAGGGAGGTCAGAATGACAGTCAACAGGCAGGAGGAGGTCAGGAGGACAGTGAGCAAGCAGGACCTAGTAGCAAAGAGGTGAGTTACAAAAGAGACTGCACTTAATGATGTATGTCATAATACCAGATATTTATTTAGTTTTGCACTAGAATACTTTGTTGGTGACACCTACTAAAAAAGTTGTTGTGTAGTACATGCTCCATGCGCTGGTGCAATGGATTTGATTTATCGTCCTCTACAGACTGCAGACATTACGTTAAACAAGCAAGATAATGAATGTAGGGATTGTAAGACTTCAGTTCCTTGAAGCACACGCCTTTGCTGTACTGGGCTCCTATTACACCCTGGAGAAGAAGTTACCCCCCGCCGCCGATTGGCATTGTATAATTCTCACTGAGTTAGCGGTGAGGTTGCGGATTGCAACCAACTTAATACCCCTCCCTTTCCAAGCATGTAGGAGAACATATGGTGGCCTTGTGCAAAATAATAAGTACGATCCTCCATTTGTCAAAATTTGGGTTCTCAAGCTTCTCACAACACAAAATGGTTAGCCAGCACCAGCAACCCTTTATTCCTCTTCTTTCTTCTTCTTCTTCGTCTTCCAACCAGTCCATTTGCCCCAGCGCCACCAAATTTCAGCAGCCACTTCAACATAAAAATGCAAACGGCCCTCTCTAGAGCCAGTGTAGGGTTTGTCCGTTCTGAGCTACTGTGGAAACATGGCGGTGCAACGTGGCGGGCTCCATGGAAGTGGACCCACTCCCTATGTAGATATGAAGGGCTCCTTCTAAACTATGGAAAACCCAACAATTTTTAGTTTCAGGTGATTATACACTAATGAAAACATAGTTATGAATATTCTATTTCTGCCAATAGATCCCCCAAGTCCCTACACACTGGTCCTTTAAGATTTTCAAGAGTCAAGATTCTTTATTTGTTACGTCTCATTATACAAGGACAAGAGAGTAAAGTTCTTGAGATTCGGCTCCTCAACACTGACTGCAGCAAGAATAGTAATAAAATAACAACAAAACAGAACAAAAAAAGCAGTTATAATAATAAAGTGTGTGGTGTATGTAAGGTGCTGTGTGTGTGTGCGTAGGCCCAGCCTTAAATGTGCATATGTGTATGGTTGTTTGCATATTTATGTGTGTCTGTGCATGCTATGTCTGTGTGTATGTGTTTTGTGTGTAAACTGATGATCTGCTGAAGACCATAGGTCAGTACCAGTCAGTGAGGCACCAGGCTTAGTGTCTTTAATTTTCTTTGTTCAAGAGCCTGGTTGCTTGGTGGGGAAAGCTGTTCCGGAGCCTACAGGTCTGGGCTTTGAGGCTGCGGTACCGCTTGCCTGACGGTAACAGCTGGAACAGTTCATAGTTGAGGTGGCTGGGGTCTTTGATAATCCTACGGGCTTTACTGACAATGTCCGTTGTAGATGTCCTGGATGGAGGGAGTAAAGCTAGAGTGTGGGACTTCTACATATAAATGAATGTCTCTGACATTCAAGCCCTTGCCAAACGAATTCACACAATGACGATTAAGCCTATAACACCCCCCCCCCAACCAGGTAAATCTGTCTGTATTTCACAGTATACCAGTTTTAATTCTGGTGTCTGTGGCGACATTCTTGTGCCGCACTGGAGGGGATGCGTATTGATGCAATTTACGACAACCAGCAAGGATTGCTTTGCCAGAGTCGAACTTTCGTGTGCCGATTCGTGACGAAAGCGTTCGCGTGCCTCTGATTGGCTTTGCGCCAGAAAGCTTCCGGGCTTGGAAGCCATGGCGGGAAAACCTAAGAAGAAGATCCGAGAAAAGTTTCCGATGCTCCAGAGAAAAAAGAAACTCGGCGTTCAGAGGAAGGATAAGTCAGAAAAGAAAGTGACGACGACGGTGAGGACAAACACGGATCACCATTTGGTGTAGCTTTTCCTTGTTGGCGAGCGCGGAAAGAAGCGAAACAATGACTCTCACTGCCAGAAGGGGGAGACAAAACTTCCGCACAGCAGGTTTAAGTCACTACAAGTTGATTCTCATACCATATGGAAAAAGACACTACACTATGCAAATGAGAATATATATAATGTATTTAATTCGTAGTAAATGGAATAAAACTTGCAGATACACTGGCGTGTCCCTTTAAATGCATATAGAAATAGCAGTAGACGGCCTTGCGTTCTGTGAGATGTGGGGTGTTTTTAGCTCTGAAATTTGAACTCTGCTTTGACCTGTTAATTTTATTTTAATTTTCTATGTGTTAAACTTAATTTAGCTATGCAGGTTTCTCATAAGCAGCAGTCTAGACATCACTGAAGATAATCTACTACTCCTTACAAATAAATATTGAAATTAATTATAGAGAAGATTGTTACTCTTCGTTCATCGACTGCCCAGCAGGACAAGCTCTCCGGGAGTTCTGCTAAAAGGTAGAGGAGATAACAGGCCTGCTGTCATTAGCAGTGCTATTATCACCAGCCTCCTGAAGTGGAAAAGCCATTATCAAAGGAAACGGGCTGAGAAATCGAACTTGTTCGCCACTCAGTTTCCAATATTTCAGATCTTTTCGTGTTCCAGGAAGCCTCGGAGCGTTAGCATGAATACGCGTTAACTGCTTGTCAAGTCAGGTGATCACCTAATTGATCAATTTTGACTGACTAATTGATTAATCGATTGATTCTTTTCATCGATTCATTATTTGATTGGGTCATAAATAAACTATCCGGTTATTTAATGACTTTTTTTTCATTATCTCTCTTATGATGTCTGTTGATAAGTTACCAGCTGACTGGAGGACAACTGCCGTTGAGTCGCTTCAGTGACTATTGACCCTCCAATGTCAACTACACACTCTGTAGTTAGATAAAACATATCAAATAAAAGGGCCAATTTCCTGAAATATGTATTTATCTCTCTGCTCCCTCTGTCTTCGAACATATGCTGCAAGGAGGCTCTTTGAAAAATACTGTTGGCTGTGGAGATACTGGGGGTTTTTCAGGTTATCAGCGTGGTGAGTAGAGAACAGTGATAACTTTCAACACAGTAAATGTCTGTCCTCGTTCATATATTTCTGCGTATCTCTTCAACGTTCTCACATGCAGCACAGGCATACGAAGACAATCGCACAAAATAAAAAAAAATAAAAAAAGACCTGCAAAATACTGGGAGAGAAATGGCGATGTCTAGCCAGTAGTGATGCACGGGGCAGGGATTTTTAATATCTGCACCCACCTGACCCGTCATGAGAGCCAATCCGACCCCAAATAAAAAATTCATTTACCCACCCGACCTGACCCGCAAACCTCCAGATGTGGCCTGGGCTACAGCGAAGTGGGCAGTGTTGTGCTATTTCGTTTTTGGACTGTTGGCGCGGCGTAATACACTGATTGCGAGGCACAGTCTATTGAATCTCAGCCTAATGGTGTCCTACGAGTGTCTGGGTCTAGACTGCTAAGTAAACACACGAATTGGTCCAAATGGTGTTCTTTATTGTTGAACAGCAGCAAAACAAGTGACTCAGGAACTCTGTCTGTCTGTCTGTCTCACTCTCTCTCTCTCTCCCTCTCTCTCTGTCTCACACACACACACACACACACTCAAAAGCCTCTTCTGTTTGACCAGAAAAAGTGTTTTGGCCATGTAAACAAAAGTTATGGATACCAATTAGGGGGTAAAAATCGTCGGTCAAGCCTCAGCATTATAAAACATATGCATTGGGGCATCCAGGGGATGTGGCGGTCTAGTCCATTGCCAACCAACACGGGGCTCGCCAGTTCGATTCCCCGTGTTACCTCCGGCTTGGTCGGGCGTCCCTACAGACAATTGGCCGTGTCTGCGTTTGGGAAGCTGGATGTGGGTATGTGTCCTGGTCGCTGCACTAGCACCTCCTCGGGTCGGTCAGGACGCCTATTTGAGGGGGGGAGGACTGGGGGGAACAGCGTGATCCTCCCCCGTGCTACGTCCCCCTGGTGAAACTCCTCACTGTCAGGTGAAAAGAAGCGGCCGGCGACTCCATGTGTATCGGAGGAGCCATGTGGTAGTCTGCAGCCCTCCCCGGATCGGCAGAGGGGGTGGAGCAGTGACCGGGATGGCTCGGAAGAGTGGGATAATTGGCCAAGTACAATTGGGGAGATAAAGGGGTAAAACCCCCCCCCTCAAAAATGCATTGACCAGAACCACAATCAAAACTGATGATAAAGCTGATTGCGTGTGTGTGTTAGAAAGTGACAGAGAGAGGGGAGGACAGGGTGGACTACTAGTGCACAGCCTAGCCTATTGCACGCAATGTTCCTGGAAGTTATTTATAATTTACTCAGAGAGCTGCTTTGTCATTTTTTTGTCCCGCCCGCCCAAACCCGGAATATTTTCTAGGGTTGTGGGTCGACCCGCGCATCACTACTAGCCAGTCATAACACGGCTTGAAGTGTATGTGAGGTGCTGTTGTCTCAGTGAGTGTGTACGGAAAGAGAGAGAGAGAGAGCGAGCGAGCGAGCGAGCGAGAGACTTGATGAGTCACCGGCGGCGGAGCTGAGATTTGGAGCTCTTTGGTTAAGTGATGTCATTCTCTGAAATATCAGCTGACTGTGATCTCCACATCTGACGCCAGCTCCCCCGGACAAAACCGAAGCGAGGGTTTCGACTTAAGCTGTTCGCCGAGGCCTGTTGGAGGATGGCTCCTCGGATTCACCAAAGACTGAAGACACTTCCAGAAACACGCAGACTGGAGCTGTGTGCTTTGGCGTTGCTCTTTTCTGTCGTTTAGTTGACGGCCACTTGGCTTCGTAGTAAAACAGGCGACCGTCAGTCTGAGAAGTCTGACAAAGATAGTGGTGTGTCCGTCAGTGACGATAGCCACAGAGTCTAAAAAGGATTATCTCATCGTATAAATATTGTAAACGTATTTGTGCATGTGTGTGTGTGTATGTGTGCACGTGTGCATGCATGCAGCTATGCAAAGCACAGGGACATTTGTAAAAATGCGCACACTTGTATTGCGCATGTATCTGTGTGTGTCTGTGAGAGCCTGTGTGTGTGTGTCTGTCTGTCTCACTTTTGGTCTGTCTGCCTTTAATGCAATGTGTTCTGTTCTGTCTGTCCATCTGCTTGTCTGTCCGTCTGTCTTCCTATGTGCTTGTATTTGTGTCCGTCGTTCTGTGTGTCTGTCTGTCTCTTTGTTTGCATACCTGTCAGTCCGTCTTTTTGCAGGTTGTCCTGTCTGTCTGTCTGTCTGTCTACTTATCTCACCATCTACCTGTCTGTCTCTCTCTGTTTGCATACCTGTCAATCTGTTCTTTCTGTCTGTCTACCTATCTCACCATCTACCTGTCTGTCTCTCTGTTTGCATACCTGTCAGTCCGTCTTTTTGCAGGTTGTCCTGTCTGTCTGTCTGTCTGTCTACTTATCTCACCATCTACCTGTCTGTCTCTCTCTGTTTGCATACCTGTCAGTCTGTCCTGTCTGTCTGTCTACCTATCTCACCATCTACCTGTCTGCCTTTCTCACTGTCTGCCTGTCTGTCTCTCTCTGTTTGCATACCTGTCAGTCTGTCCTGTCTGTCTGTCTACCTATCTCACCATCTACCTGTCTGCCTTTCTCACTGTCTGCCTGTCTGTCTCTCTCTGTTTGCATACCTGTCAGTCCGTCTTTCTGCAGGCTGTCCTATCTGCCTGTCTACCTGTCTCACCATCTACCTGCCTGCTTGTCACCGTCCGGTCATATTGATCTAAGGAGGTAATCAGGGTTACGCTGAGTGATCGTCAGTTTTATTCTATTGGTATGTGGCTGGGATTAAAACTAAAATGCTGAAGATGGGCTTTATATAATCCTCAACCTGGGGTCAGTGTCTTTCATGGGATTACCCAACCTCCTCCGACCCGCAAGGAGGATTAACGTGGGGAAGGTTGAAAAGGTTAACCAGAGGGTTTTTGTTTTTTCACAAGCGTGTCTCATCGGGGAGGTGCAGTGCAGGTAGGATCGGGGATGGACAGGAGGTGCAAATACAAGCTAGATTTGTCAGTGCGATGTTTTAGGTTTTGCCCGGGAGTTGGTGGGGTGTGGGGGTGAGGATGGGATTAAGGGGGGTTGTGTGTGATATGACAGGATTATCGTTGGCTTTTCCTTTCTAAAAAAGATTAATTAAAAGAATTTCGTCAGGAAAGAAAGGGGGAAGGTTAACCGGCGGAGCGTGTCCTCTTATGCTGAGGTGCCTCGGCACCGCTAAATAAACTCCTCCGTGAGATCATTAGTAGGTCTTGTTTGTATCATCTATTGGAATGATTCAGATGCAGTTTGTGTTGTGACAGCTGACTGACCAGCGGCGAATCGCAGTCAGAGGAGCTGCTTCCCCCTCGGCGCGTCACTGTAATATTTTACGGCTGTGGTCAGTGGAGTGGATTCATTTGTGTGTGTGTGTGTGTGTTTCATGGGTGGGTGCATGTGTGCAGTGAGTGTGAACGTTGCTGACATGGATGTCTCGCTGTTGCACAAATATGTATGTGATGTTATGAGATGAGCTCAGCGGTCCAGGGAGCATCCTAAAATTGTACCCACTCCCTTGTTTTCATTGACAACTGTGAATATGGTGAACAAAGGGGAGTGTGACGTCTCACACTGGTCTCTGAATTGACGACTGAAACAGGTGGTAATTTAGGAGTCAGCGTCTTGATGGATGCTCAAGAAGAAGGAAGAAGAAATGGAAACAGATGATCCGCTGTGGCGACAGGAAGAAATGGAAATGGATGATCCGCTGTGGCGACCCCTAACGGGAGCAGCCGAACGTAGTAGTAGTAGTAGTAGTAGTCTTGATGGATGCTCAATAATCTGGGTAAGAAAATCCCAGAAAGTTGAACCAGTTCATCTGGACACCACGTTTATCGAGAGAGAAATGTGTCATCACTTGTCAAAGGCCCCTTTTCCGCTACACGGTACCGACTCGACTCGCACAGCGTTGTTTTCCATTACCGTAACAGTACCCCCTCGGTGTAGCTGGTCTGCATTGATTTTGGCACCTGCTCCAGTTTTTTTTTTGGAACCTCGACAAAGGTGGTACCAGAAAAGTGGTAACAGTCACCAAAAATGCCGGTATTTCCCAGTAATGGAAAACGAAAAAGTCGAGTCGAGTTGAGCCGGTACCATGTAGTGGAAAAAGGGCGTAAGTGACCTCTTCAGTCTCAACTGACTGCAGGTGTCCCCACCCTTATAAACAATACAGCGGCATAACGACCGAAACCAACGATCGGTTTCATGTGCAAACTGACCTGAGCATACGGTTACAAACGCCACGTGTACTGTTCACAGAGGACTGGGGACTCTTTCAAGGAGGATCAGGAATCGGTAATATTTATTTGTCATTTCATTCCATGCACTTGCGCGCATGAAATGAAACAAAATATTGTTTCCCCCAGCCCACATCAGTGCAACACAAAGACAAGAACACATACTATATCCAACTACAAAAAAAGAAAAAAAAAATTTCACTGTCCAGGACAACTAACGCCAGCTAGGATTGACTGTGTGAACTGCTGGTCTGCATGGGCTAGCAGTTAGCTTAGCCTGCCCCACTTCCGTGTCCTGTCAGACCGCCCTCGGTGTTTCCTCAGATGCAGCAGACCAGGCTCCCTCAGCTGCCTGCGACACACCTCCTTGCACTCCACACGACTACACCAAAAACACAGTCAACGCCAGGCGAGGCTGCCGCCAGACCGCTCTGTCTTATCAGAACTGCCGGACTGCATGCGCTAGCAGTTAGCTTAGCCTGCCCCGCTTCTGTGTCCTGTCAGACCGCCCTCGGTGGTCTGACAGGACCAACTGTCAGTGCAACTCTTCGGGCGCAGCTCCAGCCAGGCCGTGGTCCCTGGGCCCACAGGATGCAGCAGACCGAGCTCTCCCAGCCGATCCAGCACCAGCTCTCCCAACCATCAAACGAAGACACAAACTTAGATGCAGGCGTGGACAAAGACACTGCATGTACGGTACTGGGTGAGCCCGCTGCAAATGTAAGTTCATGCCATCATCTTCCCACACCGCCAAGAGGATGTGCACATCCTTGACAGGTAGGAACATGGGTTTGAACGCGGAGTCAGAGAGGCCATGTATGTGAAGAGGGAACAACCATCCCTGACCGGGGGGGGGGGCTTAAGAGCACATCTGTCACCATCTTACAATGCTGTGATTGCAACCATTCCCAAATCCTCTCTGAATAGTGCACATGGCCATTGTAACTCTAGTTAATGGTCACGGCAGTTTGCATATGAAACCGATCGTTGGTTTGGGTCGTTACGCCACTGTATTGTTTATAAGGGCGGGGACACCTGCAGTCAGTTGAGACTGAAGAGGACACTTAGATGAGTGATGAAACGTTTCTCTCAGTCACCGTCGTGTCCAGATGAACTGATTCACCTTTCTGTGACTTAGGAGTCGGTGTTTGCTCGTTGGCGTTGAGGTGATGGAGACCGGCTCGAACCAAGATGGTAAAAGGTGAATTTTGAAGCCAATGTGGAACTGTCGGCAGAGCCACCTGTTCTCCTCCATGTGTCAATCACAGCACAAGCTCAGCACGCTGTGTTCTCATTGGGTGCTTCTTTTTTTTTCTAAGCAGTCCGCACCTTCTTTTTTTACATGTACGCTTATGGAAAGCAGCCACTGTTGAACAGTGCTGGGTGTTCCTGTTTGAAGTGTTTGAAGCTGCTGATGTTACTGCACAGTAGAATACTGACAGTCTGTTAAATCCAGTAAAGCAGAGAGGATGTTTCATTACATTGGACTTAAATAATGCATTTACACATCCATTAGATGAGTCATTCAGAAAATAAAAACCTAAAAGTGATCAACATCTCTCCCCCCTTTTCTCCCCAATTGTGTCCGGCCAATTACCCGACTCTTCCGAGCCGTCCCAGTTGTTGCCCGACCCCCTCTGCCGATCCGGGAAGGGCTGCAGACCACCACGTGCCTCCTCCGACACACATGGAGTCGCCAACCGCTTCTTTTCACGTGACAGTAAGGAGTTTTGCCAAGGGAACGTAGCGCATGGGAGGATCACGCTATTCCCCCCCCCAGCCCCTCCCCCAAACAGGCGCCCCGACCGACCAGAGGAGGCGCTAGTGCAGTGACCTGGACACACACCCACATCCAGCCTCCCACCCGCATACACATCCAATTGTGTCTGTAGGGACGTCCGACCAAGCCGGAGGTAACACAGGGATTCAAACCGATGATACCCGTGTTGGTAGGCAACGGAATAGACTGCTACGCCACCCGGTCGCCCGTAGTGATCAACATCTTACAATAATCATATCTGCCTGGATGGATGTGATCACTGCCAGAGATTTCCAGTGTACTTTATTAATCCTGCAAGGAGAAAATGATAATTTGCAGCCCTCTGAGGGGGAAGTGACAGTGAAAGGTCAGCTGCAGGCCAGCTGCAGGCCAGCACCCCCGATGGTGGTGGGGATTATCTTACTTTAGCAGCCTCAGCCACTGCCGCCAAGCTAAAACACAAGATCGTCCCCAGCGAGTGTAGGTGTTTTGGATAAAACTCTCACATCTGTGAGACTTTTAGCTCACAGATGAATTTGCTTCGTCCATTCACAGCAAATCGATCCCAAGCACGGTGATTTTGTGCTGCCATGTTTCACAGCACGAGTGCTTGTCGGAGTGTAAAATTGAGTAACATCGGCTCGCTTGTGCTGGGCAGTGTTATGCACGGTGGGCTTTACTTACATGGGGAGATATAAAGTACCCTTCACTTAGACTGATGTGTAAATACAGGGAGCGGTGCCATGAGAATACACAGTAGTTGCATGATTTTATCTAAATAGGAACAAATGGCTACATTGAAAAAGTGCCTGGTTGTTCTGAGCAGCAGAACGAGATGACAGAAATGTTAAAAATTCTTGGGCTAGAATCATCAGTGTCTATAAGAAAGCCTTTCTTTTTTCCTCTTTTGTTTGTTTCTTGTTAATTTGTGTGAAACTCTCCAAACTACCTTCAACTTTTAAACCCGTCAAGTCCCTTGACGTTGTGGTCTTGTAGTCGTAGGTTTACCATCTGGAGGCAATCGATCGTTCGACGTCTGGTTTATCCGTGTTGCAGATTTGCTCAGCGGGGGTCACAGGGCACTCAGTACACGCCATCCTTTGGTCAGGAAGTGCAAACCATCTGACCACTGACATGCCAGCTTCCTGCCCAGGTACGCATGAGACACTCAAACTTGAGGGTTTACTGTAGGTGTTATCCAGTAGCGGCTGGCCAGTACAGGGCCCTGGGGCGCCGCCCCCTTCAAATATCAAGAGATGAAAATCTACCTAAACATGTTAAATATAATTTAGTTGTGTAATGCACATAATTATGAAATAAAAGTGTTTTTCAATCTGTGAACGCCTGTCAGCGGCATTAAATATTGGTTCCAAATGGTATTTGGTTGGTTTCTGTCTGAATACATATACTTCCTGGGTGAGGGGCGCCGGCCAAACGATACCTTATGTAAGCCCTCAAACTTGTGACGAGCAGGTGACCTGAGGCTGCTGTGTGATTGGTTTCCAGGGGGCGCCGTTCTGTGCCCACTTTTATCGGCAGCGAATTTGGAATGGTTTCAGTGTTAATAACTATGACTATGTGGACATTAAAGCAGCTGTCAGGGGTGCTGCGCCAAGTTAAATTGTGCCCCCCCCCAAAAAAAATTTTCAGCACCAGCCGTCACTGGTGTGACCCATCATAATTAGCCAGTGTCAACAGCACTGATGAAAAATGAAGATGTTTTGTTGGCGACACCATCACCCAGCAATTGAAGGAATGTTATCAGCAGTTGTAGGCTGTTTTTGCCTCTTCTCAGCGCACACAGTGGTTTGTGTTACTCTTCTTACGCCGTGATCAAAACGGACGGTTATTAATGAGCGACACGTTATTCTCCCCGAGGTCGTCCACGGCTCTAAACACCGTCTCTGGCTGCAGAGAGTGGATCCGTCGCATTTATGATGAAAGGTTAATGCCAGTGGGAGAGTCGGCCTGGCTGATGGGTCTCAACCCTGCGACTGCCTGTCGCAGGAGAATTTTAAGACCGTGACTGGAACGTGAATCATCTTTTCTTTTTAATTTTTCAAGAACGCGGCTTAAAATGTTGACATCATTCGAAGATCTGCTTGGCTGGGCATCGCTGATGTTTCTCGGTCTTTTAGTAGGGGAAAAAAAACAAGGATGCGTTCCCCCATAGATGTGAAGCAGCACCGTTGTGTGACTCTGTTGTTAACAGAATGATACGGGATCGTTGTGTTAATGTAATTTGAAGTAGGTCCAGTATTGACTGTACATTTTCAGGCGAGTGTTTAACATTACGTATTATATTTGCATCATATCTAGACTGTGAAAAACATGCTTTTGCATCGGTTCAGCAAAGCTAAAGTTGGGTGTCTTGGGTGGCGTGGCGCTTCTGTTCCGTTGCCTACCAACACGGGGATCGCCGGTTTGAATCCCCATGTTACCTCCGGCTTGGCCAGGCGTCCCTACAGACACAATTGGCTGTGTCTGCAGGTGGGAAGCCTGATGTGGGTATGTGTCCTCGTCGCCTCCTCTGGTCGGTCGGGGCCCTGTTCAGGGGGACTGGGGGAAGTGGCTGGCGACTCCACGTGTATCGGAGGAGGTATGTGGTAGTCTGCAGCCCTCCCAGATCGGCAGAGGGGGTGGAACAGCAACCAGGATGGCTTGGAAGAGTGGGGGTAATCGGCCAGATCCAATTGGGGGGATCCCCCCCCCCAATAACAAAGCTAAAGTTAGCTAATCTGGATGATGTGTTGAGCTAACTGACAACCCAGAAAAGCAAGATGACACACCAGAAACACTTCAACACTGCTGTCAGAAGATTGATTTGTTTAAGCACATTAGAAGCGGTGGAGCACGTCCTGACTCAAATCCATCAGTAGCCTTTCTTTGAAAATTCACCTCGGATGAGACCACATGGATTTGAAAAAAAACATGTTCAATATTGCAGCCATTGCATCATGCAAGTGTCTTCAATATACATGCAGGGGGCGTACAGCCCTGAAAATAATTCATGCCATTTTACCATAAGGACACCAGTAAGTATGCATGCAGTACCAACATGTAGTCAGTATAAGGCTAAAAATAGGTTTCATAGAAAGTCAAGTGCTCTCAGCAGTGAAGTATGAGCACCTGTACACAACTTCACGCTGTGCACACACACTTACACATGCATAATGTGCATGCATGCAGCACGTACATCCTCCTCAATCATCTCTGCACAGCTGTCATAGGAGAAAATGTATTTCAGTATCTCAGAACACATGCATATGACCCTACAGTTTAAGCTCTGTCATATTACTGCAGGTGCACACGCACACACACACACACACACACACAGTTATTCACACACACACACACACACACACACACACACACACACACACACACACAATTATTCACAGTCACCTTTAAAATCACACCTTATGTAAAAGGATAAGATGCACCTGCATGTTGTGTACAGACGTGTCCGCACACATGCTCATCTCTCTCTCTCTCTCTCTCTCACTCTCACACACACACACACACACACACACACACACACACCCCTTAGTCATGTGGACATACATGCTCACCGAGGCATACAAATCATGGGTGCGCGCACACACACACACACAGCCTTGGATTACTCTGCAGTCCCAGTAGTTCATTTAAGCTTGATAGTAATCAACAGGATTCATAGTGGGCTTATATGATAATGCATCACTTGAGGAGATTAAAGACGGGACGTTATATAATCTATCAGATGTGCCCGGGCCTGGTTTCGTGGCACGTTGCCCGGGCCATGGCCAAAACTCTGCAGTCAAATCTGCTGGAATGATAATCCACGGTAACATCCTGCGCGTTATGATAACGCAACTTTCGCACACGCGCCTGTCTGTTGTCTCGGAGGTGGGGACACGGAGATCTGACGGTCAGGAAGAACGGCAGAAAGGGTGAATTTGCCATGCGTTGTCTCTCAGACTGCGTTTGGGTGTTACCATGGAAACGCGGTACGGCCCTCCCTCCTCCTCCCTGTCTTGGTTGAGATATGTCCTCTCTAAGGTGCTTCTGCTTTGCGTCTGTGTTGGTAATAGTTCCTCAGATTTGGTGAAGCGTCACAGCCGGTAATTGATTTCCCTCTTTGGTTTCTTGTATTTGATTTTATTTTATTTTGATGAACGTCAGAAATGATCTAATGTGGTTTCGTGGTTATGCTTTCACTCGTCAGACGGGGCTCAACACATTTCAGAGTTTGATGAAAGTTCAAGAAAGTCACTCTTGTGATTTCAAAGTTTTTTGACAGTTTAAATAACAGTAAGGGTTTATCATATTTACTTTTATATCTTCCTCCTCCTCCAAGTAAGTTCTTGGCTTCTACACGTTTACGTCAGTTTTAATTTTAATTTTGGGACATTTCTAGGGCTAAAGGTCAAGTTTAAAAGGAAAAATAATGTTGTATTTCAGCATCTTTAAAGGTTGAAAATAATTCTCTTTGCATTAAAACTGCCTTTTATCATGGGGGCGTCCGCGTAGTTTAGCAGTCTATTCTGTTGCCTACCAATACGGGGATCGCCGGTTCGAATCCCCGTGGTGCCTCCGGCTTTGTTGGTTGTCCCTACAGACACAATTGGCCGTGTCTGTGGGTGGGAAGCTGGATGTGTGTATGTGTCCTGGTCGCTGCACTACCGCCTCCTCTGGTCAGTCGGGGTGCCTGTTCAGGGGCTAGGGAGAACTGGGGGGAATAGCGTGATCCTCCCGCGCGCTACAGCCCCCTGGTGAAACTCCTCACTCCGGTGAAAAGAAGCAGCTGGAGACTCCACATGTATCGGAGGAGGCATGTGATAGCCTGCGGCCCTCCCCGGATCAGCAGAGGGGGTGGAGCAGCAACCGGGACGGCTTGGAAGAGTGGGGTAATTGGCCGGATACAAGTGGGGTGAAGGGGGGGGTCCAATTTTTTTTTTTTTTAAACTGCCTTTTATCCTCTGATGTGAACTACCTTTAACTCGATTACCAGGATGGAGCCAGACATGGGTGGGGGTAGGCATTGCCCACCCAACTTTTAGCTCTGCCCATACAAAATCCCTTGGCCCAGTTTACTGGGTTACTTGCCCTAGTAATACGCTACTGTGCCCGAGTAAAAAAGCAGCCAATTTTATATTTAAAGTGAATAAAACAATATATTTTAATGGCATGCTGATGCAGTGGTTAGCACTGTCACCTCACAGCAAGAAGGTCCTGGCTTCGAACCCAGGAGTTGCACAACCTTGGGGGTCATCCCAGGTCGTCTTCTGTGTGGAGTTTGCATGTTCTCCCCATGTCTGCGGTGGGTTTTCTTCGGGTGCTCCGGTTTCCCCCACCGTCAAAAAGACATGCATGTTAGAGTTAGTACTTCTGTCTGTGTCCTTGACCGAGGCATGGTAAGATGAACTGCGGCGGCTGCCCACTGCTGCTAGCCACACAGCTAGGATGGGTTAAATGCAAAGCGTAATTTCCCAATGGGGATCAGTAGAGTATATAAAAAAATATTTGATTTAGTTTTGTTTCTTGTTTTGATAACCAAACCACTGTGGCTACAATGCAGCTCCATAAAGTCACCTTGTCCCATGGCGGTCCACCTCTACTGTCAGTCAGCTCCGCTAGCTAACCCACCGCTGCTGCTGTGGCCAGGAGCAGTGGGGCTCACTCAGTCAGCTGTGATCCATTCCTGGACAAAGAAGACACAGTAGCAGCTGAGCTGTTCCTGATCATTTATATTTCCAACAGTATAGAAAAAGTCCGGCTTGCTGACTGTTTCCGTGAGTCTACGTGAAGGATTTAAATAATTTGTCATTATGTTCTCGTCAGGTGCAGTAGGCCAAACCCCATTCGAAATTCTTGCAGTTTAATGATGGCTTACTTATCAATAAACATACAATTAGAACAAAACATAAGACCTCTGACGAATCTCTCTCGTGTCATTTAGAAAACTTGCTATGCATGTGATTCACAGAACAGCACTTTATTACAGTTAAAAACTCAACATTTACCGCCAAATCCAGCTGCTCGCTAAAGTGACAGCCACAGGAACACAATACACATTAACTGTGTCTATCTTATGCTACATCTACTACTATTACTACTACTACTCTCTGCTGCTCCCGTTAGGGGGCGCCACAGCGGATCATCCGTTTCCATCTCTTCCTGTCCTCTGCATCTTCCTCTGTCACACCAGTCACCTGCATGTCCTCCCTCACCACATCCATAAACCTCCTCTTTGGCTTTCCTCGTTTCCTCTTCCCTGGCAGCTCCATATTCAGCATCCTTCTCCCAATATACCCAGCATCTATCTTATACTACATACTTAGGCTGACTTATAAATATCTACCTGTGTACTTACTGTAAAAGATAAAGAGTGAAGAGAGCGATATCAAGTTAATTTGATCTATTTCAAAGATGAAGTCTATAATCTCTTGAATAGTATATTAAATATTAAGTAGGATATCTTCTGTTTGATGTGGTGCTCAAATTTACAAAGTTGCATGTCTTGTAAAGAAAAACAAATTTGAGCAGTGTATTATAATTTTACAATATAGCAATGATACTAATATTAATGCTAATATCAATACAAATAACTGCAACAACAGCACTGCCTTTTACCATAGTGTAGCAAGAATTCAGGAGGCAGGCGAGAATCAAACCTGGGTTCCCCGCACCACAGGTGACTGCGCTAACCAGTCAACTAAAGGGTCCGATCCGTTAGCCAAGGGCTAGCAAGTCTACACATCCGTGGTCGTACACTGTTACACTCCTCCCCTTCGGGAAGTGCATCTCCGCACTTCTGCATACCAGCTCCCCCTCACGCCTCTGAGTGCATATGCATACCACCGCTGCCACCAAATGTAGTGCGAATTCAGGGGGCAGGCCTGACTCGAACCTGGGTTCCTCGCACCAAGGGCGACTGACCTGTTAGCCAACGGCTAGTGAGTCTAGTCATCCATGGTCATACAGTATAATAGCATTAAATTAGTATGAGGTGTACTTTCTATTGTCATTGTACTTGGATGATCAGTGTTTTATATTAGATTGCAGTTCAGTAGATCTGGTCCATGCGATGTTGTGTGTTTGTGGGATTGTTAGTCCATGCTGTTAGTTCATGTATACAGTTAGCCTACTATACATGTTTATGAACTACTGTACATAGTAGTGAGTTCATAAACAGTTCATGTATGCCCACCCCAAATCTCTGATTGCACCCCACCCCCCCAGTAAAGCAGTGTGGAGCCGGGCCTGCTCAGTTATTATATTGTTCATTTTATTATTCTTCACATTATCTATCTCTTAGTTGTATTATTTAATTTTTATTATATTAAATGCTAATTCTCAAACACTTTTAAACAGACTTTTCATTTACGTTCTGCTTGTGATGGTTTCAATTAGTCTGCTCAGTGTAAAACACCTTGAGTTGCATTTTATGTATGAAATGTGCTCTCTAAATAGAGCATATTGTGATTATTATTATTATTATGATCATTATTGAGCTCAACATTTTGTTAGCCCCTCACACCCTTATTTCCCCTTGAGAGCAGAAACACCTGCCTCATTAAACACTGACGACGATATTCATTACCCTTTTTATTACAGTCACGTCTTTCTGCTGAAGCTACAGAACAAGAACACTTGCTCATATTTTTCACCACAAAATGCAGATAATAAACCGAACCCACACTTAAAGCCCTTTGTTGTTGTGCGCTTCCATGCCCTTCCCATTCCCCCGCTGGCTTTGGAAATGAAAGCGTGGCCCCAACTCGATGGCTGTTTCCTGACCAGCTCACGCCCGGCAGGAGGTGGTGGGCCTGCAAGACCTCTGAGCAGCTTTTACCACAAGCTTCCCATCATCCTCTTAGAGCTCGGGCTGGGCGCTATGGACAAAATCAAACCTCACGATATTTTTGTCCGAATTCCTCAATATCGATATTTTGACGATATTGTAGAGTGGTGCTCTTGAAAAATATTTACATAATGACATTTTTGATAAACACTGGTTAGTAATGTGGACATGACGCCCAAACAGGTAGAGACAAATTATATAACATCTAGAAAAGTCTAATAAGTCCAGAAGATTGCATCTTTTTACTGTCATGCAGCCTTTAAAACCAGGAAAAGAGAGGTGTCCGGGTGGCGTGGCAGTCTATTCCATTGCCTACCAATACGGGAGTTGCTGGTTCAAATCCCCATGTTACCTCCTGCTTGGTTGGGCGTCCCTACAGACACAATTGGCCGTGTCTGCAGGTGGGAAGCTGGATGTGGGTGTGTGCCCTGGTCGCTGTACTAGTGCCTCCTCTGGTCAATTGGGGCGCCTGTTCGGGGTTAGGGGGAATAGCGTGATCATCCCATGCGCTACGTCCCCCTGGTGAAACTCCTCACTGTCAGGTGAAAAGACGTGGTAGTCTGCAGCCTTCCCCAGATCGGCAGAGGGGGTGGAGCAGCGACCGGCACGGCTCGGAAGAGTCGCATAATTGGCCGGATACAATTGGGGAGAAAAGGGGAGGGGGGGGTCCAAAAAAAAGAAAAGAAAAGTAAAACCAGGAAAAGACAACACATGAATCATGATGTTATGATGTCCAAAATCTGAGATGGTCTCCATTCTTATATCACGATATCGATATAACATCGATATGTTGCCCAGCCCTCCTTAGAGCCGCTGAGGAAACATTCTTATTTACATTGCTGAGTCGGACTCCTCTGTTTTTATCACAGACCTATTCCATGACCAGTCCTCCGTGTAAAAACCTCTGCAAGCGTCGTAGTTTTAGCTGTCAGTCAACCTGCAAAATGGCCAGAGTCCGTATAATTCAGCTATCAATGCGTCTCTTTGAGCGGCTGTAGATGAGCGGTAGAGTAATTGTGCTTTCAGTGTCGTGAGGTTATCTATTTATTTTACTTGGCTTGAATCCCCGTTCCCACCTTTGGCTTTTTGCCCGGCTGGGATATTGATGCTCTGTGAGAGTTGGGTTGGCTGCGAGCAGATGCGAGAAGTGTTAGCAGTGGATAGGGCACTGAATTAGACCCCTTGATATTGTTATAACCTCATTCGTGCAGAGAAGTTTGCTCTTTTCCAGCAACGCCCTTCCTCAAACTCGTCCTTGCGCTCAATCACTTACAGTTAATATGGTCAGGCCTCACAGGGTCTCTTTAACACAACGTGTCAGAAGGTTGGGAATGCTTCAAGGTTCATTTGACCGTTCCATTTCTAACCCACACACAGTGGCAGGATGCCAGGATGCTCATAATACACAAATGAATGGAGAAAACAACTTTCAACCTGTTAAATCTCTCTCTCTCTCTCTCTCTCTCTCTCTCTCTCTCTCTCTCTCTCTCTCTCACACACACACAAACACACTATCTCATTTGTTTTTCTACACTGGTGATGACCCCTCATTGACTACATTCATTCCTTAGCCCTTAACTCTATTCTGCATCAGAACCAGACAAAATGTCGTCATATTGCAAAGATGTCCTAGCTCTGATTCAGGAATCAGGAACATTTATTAGTCCTGATTCCTGAAATCAGGAATCGGGACAAATAAATGGAAATGTTTCCCCCAGCCCACAGCAGTGCAATACAAAGACAAAAACACATATCCAAACTACAACACATATATCCAACCTAAAAAAAACAAACAATGAAAACACATATCCAACATATCCAAAAAAAGGTCACTGTCCAAAAGAGTGAATGCCAGGATGTCTGTCGGAACTGCTGATCTGGGTTAGCAGTTAGCTTAGCCGGCCCTGCTTCTGCGTCCTGTCAGACCGCCCTCGGTGTTTCCTCCTTGGGCACAGCTCCAGGCAGGGCCGTGGTCCCTGGGCCCGGCGGATGCAGCAGACCACTCCCCCAGCCGATCTAACGCCAGCGCTCCCAGCCAGACACCTTCGACACACCTCCCCGCACTCCACACGATGACAC
The DNA here is from genome assembly GCF_029633865.1 of Lampris incognitus. Taxonomy (NCBI): domain Eukaryota; kingdom Metazoa; phylum Chordata; class Actinopteri; order Lampriformes; family Lampridae; genus Lampris; species Lampris incognitus. The sequence goes on along the minus strand of NC_079225.1, from coordinate 41,540,662 downwards.
CAAAAACACAGTCAATGCTAGGCGAGACCACCGCCAGACCGCCCTCAGTGTTATCAGAATACCAGTCTGCATGGGCTAGCAGTTAGCTTAGCCTGCCCCGCTTCTGCGTCCTGTCAGACCGCCTTCGGTGTTTCCTCGTCGGGCACAGCTCCAGGCAGGGCCATGCCCGAAAAGGAAACACCCGAGGTTCAAAATCAACATTTTGGTTGTTAAAAATGAAAATTCGGTCCTTGTAAATATAGCTGAACAAAGAAACACACACAAACACACGCACACGCACACATACACACACATGGATGTAGATATGTGATTTGTATTATGATGTGCAGGCTGCAGCAACAAATTTCCTCAAGTAGGACAATAACGTATCTAGCTAGCGAGCTAGCTATCCCAATTAAGTGAAGATGCCTTTTTGGTGGGCTTTAGATAAACATTCATTACTAACGTTTTCTTTTCCTTTTTTCTTTTTTTGATCAGCTGCCGGTGAATGCAGCAATCACTGTTTAACATTATTTTGATGGGTACGCAAGAGATGTGCTTTACATTCTTTTCTTTGGCGGGTAGATTGCTTTGTAGGGTGTTGCCACTTTATAGAGATTTCCACCAAGTCGAAGTTGTGTTCTCTAAAATAAACAAGAAACCCCAACGCTTGGACAATGTCATTTTATTTATAATGCCCTGTTGAAGGTCTGCTGACTGAAAGCCTGGCGTGAGTCAAGAAACTTGCATGGATCTCAGTGTGAAGTACCATACATCTGACACAGTTATGATAAAATCTGAGACGGACTCAAGTTTTCTCTTTTAGTTGCCTGGGTCCAAACCTTTGAATCCGCCCACTCCACCGAGTTGACTGATTCTTCTGGTCTGGCGTCATGACGTGAAACGGCAATTTCTCAGTTGAAAAAGCGATTATCCAATCAGCGCCTCCGGTGGGACTAACACTTAGCCAGTTGCCGCCATGGGCGGGGCTAACGCCGTTGTCGAGCTGTCGTTAAGTTGTAAGACGGCATGTCTACTCAATATCGTCCAACATCGTAATTTGTTTTTACTTCTCCGCTCCGCTCTTAAAACCCCAGCAAAACCACTGTGTAGGCATGGCTACGCATCAGTGTCGACTTAAAAAGGCGGTAGATAGACTCAGGCAGATATGTTGGTCCCCAGTGATTGGTTGGGGAAAATCGAATCCCCCTCCCCCATGGAAATCAGTTAGAGTGGAGGCAATGTCAGACTGAAGACAGAAATGCAAATGGAGTGTAACAACTGGACAGTTTTATCCGATGTAAGGAAAACTGACTAGTGCTTGCAGAATAGAAACCGGCTGAATGGTGTACGCATGCATCACGGAGCTACAGTAGCTCCGGTTCAGTCTTTAACCGGATCCTGGGTTATCCTTGATGCCATCTCTGATAAGTTTGTCTCCGCCGAGACTCTGCCATCCCAGAATAATTACTTCCATACATGAGGACCACTCCCCCGACCCCGGCAGAACTTGTGTGCTGGCCCACTTTAGCCTCTGAATGAGTTTCTGTGATCTTCGCTCTGCAGACTTCCTGCAAAAGTTTTGCCTATGCATTGGCATAATCTTGGGGGCGGGGGGGGGAACAACAGGCAGGTTTGGCGCAAGAACTTTCGGAATCTCCCCTCGGAGCCAAGTTGTCCACAGCTTCTGTGTTCACCGGGATGCACTCGCGCTCTCTTTAATTCTGACTGACTTTTAATCGGAGAGCTAATTGCTTCTCCAGCCGGAGCGCTCGGCGTCTGAAAGTTGCTAAACATTTTACCTCGGAAATCAGCCAAGCGAAAACCCGCCGTCCTTTATCAAACATAACTCGTTCAGGAGGGGGATTAAAAAGTAAAGGCGGCTAGTTGTTGACTCAATTTAAAGCCGGGGATGCGTGTTGTTTTTTTTTGGGGTTTTTTTTTTTCCATCGTTTCTTATCAGTCAGTACTTTGTGTGGTATATTAATTTTATTAGCGTTTACAAAGTCAAGCTAGAGCTAATGATAACACCCCCCCCCCCCCCGTGGCATTCAGACTTCACTGGAGATAAACAGGGGATGGATTGTTTGGTTATTTCAAAGTAAACCCACATCTATAATTCTGACATCCTTCTTGTTTTTCCTTCCCTGCCGGGCGTCGAGACATCTGGTCTGTGTTGTCGAGTCCCAGATCAAATCACATTTATGATTCAGTCCCCTGGCCCAAATTGGCAAGCCGAGGGTGACTCTTGACGGCCACTCCAGCCGTGCTTCGTCAGGGTTTGATATATTCCATTTGCGGCAGTCTTTTTAAAATCAGGCAACATGCGGCTAGTTACAAAGCTGTTGTCCTGTTTTATTTTCTGCCATTTGCTTCTCATTCGCTCTGTCTCTGAAAACACTGCTGGTTTTCATGCCCCGAATCATGACTGTTTTCAACTCCTCTAATTTGGCTCCGGCGCTCTCATTTTAAATTCAAATGCTCCCTTCTTCCTCTCCCTCTTCCTTTCCCTCTCTCACTCTGTTTCTCTCTCGTCCTCTCTCGCTCTCTTTCTCTCCCCTCGTAAACACTCACCCCCACATAAACTGGTGCATGCCCCTCTCTGCTTCTTATACTCTCTCTCTCCTTCCCTCATGCGCACACTGTTTTATGTGACTGCCCCCCCCCTACTCACACACAAACATGCTGTCTCTGTTCAATGTATGGATGCAGAAACACTTAATCAGCTGGCTGTTGCTGAACAGTTATCTGAGGCAATGCCACGCTGGCCTAGAAGAAACAAGCTAAGGTCTGCTATTTTTACAGGGCTGCTCTCTCTCTCTCTTGTCTCTCTCTCTCTCTCTCTCTCTCTCTCTCTCTCTCTCCTCCAACTTCTGCCATGATAATTAGGTGACAGAGAGGACCGGAGCCTCCATATCCCTGATCTCCTTCTCACAATTCCAAAGCCCTTCTACTGTGATGCTTCTCTCTCTCTCTCTCTCTCTCTCTCTCTCTCTCTCTCTCTCTCTCTCTCTCTCTCTCTCTCTCTCTCTCTCTCTCTCTCCTTCTCCTCCCCCTCCCTCCCTCCCTCCCTCCCTCTCGTTTGGCCCTGACCCCGGCCTGCACAGATATGTGCCACAGCGCCGGTGCTTTCAATGTCCATGTCTGATGAAGAAATGCCAATAGGCTTGGCTAATCTCCCAGGGAGATTTCATGCATCATGATCCAGCATTCAGACAGCTGTGTAAATTCACCTTGGCATTTTATTATTTTGCTGAGTTTTGAAAGCTATTCATCATCTTCTCTAGATATCCCCCCCCTTTTTTTCTTTTCAAACAAGCCGGGATTCAGATTTCACTTAATGTAAGTGTGGCGAGAAGTCTGAGCATGCAGCACAACTCCTGGTACAGGCTCTTGTAATATCACACATTGACTACTGCAACTCCTTACTGGCAGGTCTCCCTGCAGGCACTTTCAAACCTCTGCAAATGATCCAGGACACGGTGGCGCGTCTAGTCTTCAACCAACCCAAAACAGCACGTGTCACTCCGCTGTTCATAACCCTCTGCTGGCTCCCAGTTGCTTCCCGCATCAAATTCAAAACCTTGATGCTCGCTCACAAAACAGCAACTAAAATGGTGCCCGCCTGCCTGAACTCCCTCATTCAGGTCTACACTCAGTCCCGCTCACTACACTCTGCCAATGAAAGTCGCCTGGCATTTCCGCCACAACAGGGCCCTAAATCTCTTGCCAGACTCCTCTTCTGTAGGTCCTCTGTGGTGGAACAAGTTACCGAACTCCATTCGATCCTCTGAGTTCCTCTCCATCTTTAAGAAGAAGCTAAAGACCCAGCTCTTTCTCCAACACCTCCACAGCTGATCAGAATCAGAAATCAGAATCAGAAACACTTTATTTGTCATTTCATTTCATGCAATTGCACACATGAAATGAAACGAAACATAGTTTCCCCCAGCAGTGCAACACATATCTAAAAACTACAAGAACTACAAGAACACATATATCCAAAGTAACACATATATCTAAACTAAACAACAACAACAAAAAATCACTGTCCAGGAGAACGAACGCCAGCCAGGATGACTGTCGGAACTGCCGGTCTGCGTGGGCTAGCAGTTAGCTTAGCCTGCCCTGCTTCCGCGTCCTGTCAGACCGCCCTCAGACCAAGCTCCCTCAGCTGATCCAACGCTAGCTCTCCCAGCCACACACCTTCGACACACCTCCCCACACTCCACACAATGACACTAAAAACACAGCCAAGGCCACCGCCAGACCACCCTCAGTGTTATCAGAACTGCCAGTCTGCATGGGCTAGCAGTTAGTTTAGCCTGCTGTGCTTCTGCTTCCTGCCAAACCGCCCTCGGTGTTACCTCTTTGGGCACAGCTCCAGGCAGGGCCATGGGCCCTGTGCCCACAGGACACAGCAGACCAAGTTCTCCCAGCCGATCCAGCGCCAGCTCTCCCAGTCATTAAACGAAGACAAACTTAGACACAGACATGGACAAAGACACTGCATGGATGCTACTGGGTGAGGCCGCCGCAAACATGAATTCACACCGCCATCTTGCCACACTGGGTGAGGCTGATGCAAACATGAATTCGCACCGCCATCGTCCCACACTGGAAGCGGGAAAATACCTATATTATGTTAACTAGAAGAACCCCGCTACAATGTAGCAGTTTGGTTATCCACCCGTCTAAATCTCCCTCCTCTTCATCCTGCCAGCTAACCGCCTTCCCCCTGCCCCTAAACCCCCCCCCACTCCAACTCCCTCCCCCCAAATGCTCAGAATCATCTGAGATGCTGAGAAAAGTGGTTTACCCCCCCTCCCACTCCAACTCCCTCCCCCCAAATGCTCAGAATCATCTGAAAATGCCGAGAAAAGTGTTTTTTTTAGCCATTTTTAGAAAATGCATATTTTGCATAATTATGCATAGTTATTATAATTATATTTTAATGTTCTGCTAATTTTGTGGTCCTCTCTGGAGCAATACCTACCACCTCCCAAAAAAATTAGGATCATAAGTGCATTTTTGCAAAAATGCATATTTTTTGCATAATGCCAAAACATTTTTAAGTCCCAGAAATTTTTTTTTATATAGGTGAAAAAATCAAAGATGCTCAGAATCATCTGAAATGCCGAGAAAAGTGGTTTTTAGCCATTTTTAGAAAAATGCATATTTTGCATAATTATGCGTAATTTTAATTTTCCGGGATTTTTCCCTTACTCTCTGAGACAATATCTACTACCTCCAAAAAGAATTAGCATCATAAGTGGTTTAGTTTTCGGTCCCGCTATCTACACTAACACCACACACACACACACACACACATACCTGATGGTATTAATATAAAAAAATGTCCCTTCTATGTACCTTTGCCTTTGTGCACTGCCTGTTGACACCTATGTCCTATCGGACTTGAACCTAGTTTTTCTTTTTACACTTACTTGCGTTGTCGCCTCCTGCCTAGATCCTTGCTTGTGTTGTATTAACTCTCAGATGTACATCACATTAGATAAAAGTGTCTGCTAAATGAAATCATAAATGTTAAGAACTGAGCCTATTGGGCAGTTTCTCTCTCCATCAGTCTTTCATTGGTTGTTGTAGTATGTGTTGAAAAGCATTACTCGATACCATGAACTGTATTCAAATCTATCGAGTCCTGAGACAGTTTCAAAGGAAAGCCAGCAGCTGAATCGACTCCATGGATGGCTACTTATGAAATAAACTTTTATCAATAGCCAAGAAACCTGCACTGCTCTACCCCTATACAGGCAAAACCATCCAAGTGTTATGCATCTCTCATAATTTGGGTTTCATTGAATAAACATGATTATCAGAGGTTTAAAGTGCTAATTAAGATATTAAATTTTAAAGCCTCGGTTATGTGCTTTCTGCTGCCACGTCCCATATTGCACATAAAAACGTGCATGCAAGAAAAATTACAACAACATTTCCAGCTGTTGAAGCCCACAGATATTAAAGTGAGCCAATCCCTGCAGATAATTCAGCTCAAAGTTCTGCGCTCATCTCAAGGTACGCCGATATCTAATAAGGTTATGGATTCTCCGTAGGATTCACCGTTGAGACGCCGCGCTGCTGAGGGCCAGCTTAACAAAGTGCGGCTGTCATTAAAATGGCAGGCCTCCTATATTCTTTTAAACCCTGAGCTCCTGCGTGGCTATCTTTCCTCATCTGCCCCCTTTTTAGACTGCGTTAGGATGATGATATATACTTGCGGAACTTCAATTAAACCAAGCTTCCCTATCAAAGTGGCCCCGCTTTCTGTTGTAAATCGCCTGCCAAAGCAAGAGAACAAAGAACAATGTGGAGCCCATTTCTTTTTTCATGCATCGATCTTTACCTGGGCGCCTTTACTTCACCTGATGTGAGGCTCTCCTCAGATGAAACATCCATCACGTCGGTTGTCTTTTCTCTGCAGTGCCACATTCCCCCATCGCTCGCCTGCAGACTGTACCTGACCCCATTCTATCACTGCGCCACGGTGGGATAACAACGCCGGTTTCCATGTCGTCTCTTGACCTGGAGGTTGTACTTGGTCCTTTAATGGGTTGAGCGGGTTCCCTGTGCTCTCAACACGTCTATAGCATTTACATTTACTCATTGGGCAGGTACATTTACCCCAAGTGACTTACAAGAGAATCAGCAATTCAAGTATTGCCAGCTGGCATCATAGAGTGCTACATAGTAACCAAAGCTTAGTAGTACTATGTGAAGTTGTAGTAGTACATTTGCTACATATTAATCATATTGTAGTAGTAGTGCAATAGGAAGTAGTAGTAGCACATGTGCTACACAGAAATCATTTCATACTAGTTCCATATGGAGTTGTATGAATGAGTTTGTTTGAGGATTAAAAACCCAAATCACAGTGTGATTGAATTAGTTACATGTATTAAAAATCGTAGTGGATGGGGCGTCCAAGTGCCGTGGCGGTCTATTCTGTTGCCTACTGACATGGGGATCGCTGGTTCGAATCCCCGTGTTACCGCCGGCTTGGTCAGGTGTCCCTACAGACACAATTGGCTGTGTCTGCAGGTGGGAACCGGATATGGGTGTGTGTCCTGGTCGCTGCACTAGCGCCTCCTCTGGTCGGTCGGGGCCCCCTGTTCGAGGGGGAGTGGGAACTGGGGGGAATAGTGTGATCCTCCCACACACTACGTCCCCTTGGTGAAACTCCTCACTGTCAGGTGAAAAGAAGCGGCTGGCGACTCCACATGTATCGGAGGAGGCATGTGGTAGTCTGCAGCCCTCCCCGGGTCGTCGGGGGGGGGGGGGGGGCAGCGACCTGGAGGGCTCGGCAGAGTGGGGTAATTGGCCGGATACAATTGGGGAGGAAAAGGGGGAGGGGATCATTGTGGATAATAAGACAAAAAGGCTTTTTTCACATTGTGGTCCTCAGACAAAAAACCAGACATGATTAAAGAGAAAAGGCACGGTGGGTTCAGTTAAAGTCGCTCATCATGAACAAGCTTAAAACAGCAACGCTATTCCTTAGCAACCATCTTTTTAACAGCCCTTCAAAATGACTTTCTGGTGTAATCAGCTTGAGATTTACGGGAGGATTATTGCATTGTGTTTCTGCAGTATAAAGAATTGTGTCTTTATTCATTAAACTTTTAAATCAAAATGGTATAAGATTAGATGGGCTGCTATAAATAGCACCGCTGTCTTTAATCCACACAAAATAATTCATTACATGCTTTATGTCACGCCGTTTTTAACCATAGATAAATAAAGCAGTGCGTTTGCTCGACACACTTACATAGCCAAGAGTGCGTGTCATGTCAAGTGCATCTTGTGTAAGGATGCCTTCATCAGATCCCTTGATAACATTTCAAAAAACCAAAACAGAAAAACTCTGGCCTCAATCTCACAACAAAGCAAAGACGCTTGATTCTCCTAAATTCCTGAACAGCTGACATACCGAAGACGTGAGGAATTCATCTTGATCCATCAGATCTCGTCCATGAATCCTGCCTCCAGGATGGTCTGTGAGAGGCAGAACTAGTCCATTACTCACCAGGGGCTCCGCTGTGTTTGCCCCGCTATCTTTATTTTTATTTTTTCTGTTGGATTTGAGTTGGATCTTTTCCAAGATGGTAGCTCGTGCTACTGTATGGGCCACGCTGCGAAAACAAACAAGGCTTTGAGAAACTTCAGGGATTCAGCAGCTTGTTACCTCAGGGGTTCTGTAAAAGGAAACAACACGATTTTCAACATCATCTCTCTCACTCTCTCTCTCCCTCTCCCTATTACTTTATATATATATATATATGTGTGTGTGTGTGTGTGTGTGATTGATGTAGCAATCCCCGAGCGACAGCAACATCAGGAAGAAAGAGCATGAGAAACTAGAGAAATACCAAGGGCCGAGAGAAGAACTAGATCAGATGTGGAAGGTGAAATCCACAGTGGTCCCAGTGGTAATAGGAGCACTAGGGGCTGTGACCCCCAAACCGAGAGAGTGGCTCCAGCAGATTCCAGGAACAACATCTGAGGTCTCTGCGCAGAAGGGTGCTGTCCTAGGAATAGCTAAGATACTGCACAGGACCCTCAAACTCTCAGGCCTCTGGTAGAGGACCCGAGCTTGAGGAAGACACACACCACCCAAAAAAGGGTGAGAGGGAGACTATATATAATCATCCAAGCCCCTTATCCTGCTCTCAGGGTCGCCGGATGCATAAGCATCCCGCAATAAACATTTAAGTTTTAGATGGTACTATTACTTTCGTGTACTTAACCCTTTCCTAACAACAAATATGGTGATCTGGGGAGATTTAAGAGATCTCATCATCATCATCATCAGTTCCGTAACCTATGGAGGTCGTAGTAGCACAGCTGATGCCTCAACCAGTCTCTTCCACCATTCCCTATCCATCGCAGCTCTCCCCGCCTCCACTACGCTCATCTGTAGCCATTCTCCAGTGTTGTTTACCCAGGTTTTGCTCAATCTCCCTCTCTTCCTAGTCCCTTCTACCAGGCCTTGCAGGATGTCCTTTGCAAGTGTCCTTTCTGTTCGGCAAACGTGCCCAAACCAGTTTCATTTCCTTTTTTTTTTTAACCATTGTCAGTAAGCTATCATGGTGACCAACAGCTTCCTTGAGAGATCTATCAGATTTTAAATCTATAATCTCTCCTCATAACAGCAGCTGTGTGTTTACTTCACCCATCCTCTGAAACAGACTTTTCTCCTTACTTGTCTGACCTCGGACTGCATTTAAATGGCAACACATCACGAGGAGCCACATCTGGGAGCTCCGCAAGAGGAGCGGCCAGGAGTTCCGGCCTTGTACTATGATAAAATAAATGATTGAACAATGACTCCCCACAGTGTCAGATGATAGGCCGAGAATAGGGGAGCGAGATGAGATTACCACATTGCCTCCGTCTCTTGCCCGGGAATCGATAGTCCTGTCATTTCTGACCTTCACCGGGGTGAGTCCTGGGAGCCTCGGCTTTGGCCCGCTGCGCTGCTGACAGTTTGATCAAGCCTAATGAATTGAGTGCTCAGCTGGAAGAGAGAGAGAGAGACCCCACAGACTCGGGGCCCCTCCGAGGGAGTTAGCTAGCGAGCTTGGTGGGGTTTGGGGGCAACACGGCGGGGTGGGGGGGTTGGAAGGGAAGAACACAACAGACTGTGACCAAGTCACTTCATGAACTTCTGAAATAATTGCTTTTACAGTCTGCCTGAAAGAGGCCCCGGGGCTTTTTTCCCATCCAGAAAGTGGGAGTTTAGACACCAACATATTAAAATGGTTGTGGGTACGCATCTAAAAGGACGGACATAAAAGTGTGTATAGCTCATTTTTTTCCCATATTCTGTCCCACATAAATGAACTTAATTATGATCGTGAACATTAAATAGGACATTTTATGCATAGACGACCCTTCCACACACCACAATTCTTGAATTTTTTTCATAACTACCTATGAAATGTTTTTATATAGTTTTCAATACTACTGATATTTAGTGTACACAAGTTACACTGTTCAAATAATTGGATTTAAATTAAAAGCCGTCCTTTTCGAGCGTATTTTCTTTTATGCATGAGTACAGTTTCAAGAAACACGTGGTTAATCTTTCTTTATTCGCACATAAAGGCAGTAAAGTAACCCAGGAGTGGCTGCAGATTTTACCGATCGTGATATTCGAATAACAAATTTGTCCATACTTAGTCCATCAAATTTCTTTAAGCAGAACTGGGTGGTGCAAGTCGTCTACAGCTGTGGTTAAAGTCACATATTTGAAGATAAAGTCACGCTGATTGGTTCAGTTTATTTGACAGCTGAAGAATGGATCAGTGTCTGTCCAGTTAATAACAGCTTATCAGCAACTCACCAATGTTTTTATGATTTGGTTAAAGATGTAGTCCAAGGGCGTCTGGGTGGCGTGAGGGTCTATTCCGTTGCCTACCAACACGGGGATCGCCGGTTCGAATCCCCGTGTTACCTCCGGCTTAGTCAGGCGTCTCTACAGGCACAATTGCCCGTGTCTGCGGGTGGGAAGCCGGATGTGGGTATGTGTCCTGCTCGCTGCACTAGCGCCTCCTCTGGTCAGTCGGGGCACCTGTTTGGGGGGAGGGGGAACTGGGGGGAATAGCGTGATCCTCCCACGCCCTACGTCCCCCTGGTGAAACTCCTCACTGTCAGGTGAAAAGAAGCGGTTGGCAGCTCCACATGTATCGGAGGAGGCACGTGGTAGTCTGCAGCCCTCCCCGGATTGGCAGAGGGGGTGGAGCAGCGACCGGGACGGCTCGGGAGAGTGGGGTGATTGGGGAGAAAAAGAGTGGGAGAAATGTCATCCATTTTCTTTTTTTATCACTGTTCGAATTACGGGAGGATTGAGGGGATCTGACCCCCCCCCCCCATTACAACTTTGACACCCCCCCCCACCCCAAGAGAGGTAAAAACAACAGGTTGTGTGTGTGGGGGGGGTCAAAACATTTATATATCCTTCTTACCTGTATCCCTGGAAGAATCTTGTAATACGATTTCAGACACCCCAAAGCACCCCCTTTGTTTTCACTGAGGAATGAAGGAGTTTTACCTGGTTGGGTAATTGAACAATATTAAAGTCCATGTGTGCTGAAGGCTGAGTAATTGTATTAGTTCAAATGTAGAACTACCTCACAGAATCAACATGAGCAAGAGGAGAGGAGATAGCCAGCCCTTTTGGTGCTAATAAAGGAGTAAGTTGAAACTTTTAACAATTAGGACTAAGAGATGATAACGCAACCTGTATTTTCTGTGGTTGTCATGCAGGCTTAGTACTGAGCAGGACAGTGTGGCTGATGGTGAGTTTTACATTTATATGCTGTTGTGTTAAGGGAGCAGAGGGAGGTCAGAATGGCAGGCAGGAGGAGATCAGCAGCACAGTGAGCAGGCAGGACCTAGTAGCAAAGAGGTGAGTTACAAAGGAGACTGCACTTAAAAGATGTAGTATACCATCATACCAGATATTTAGGCACATAGTACTTCAGAAACTGGCACAACAATCATACCCCATAGTTCTCAACTAATATGCCAGGACTTTAGCTATAGTGTTTGCTACTGATAGTAAACAATGATGATGATGATGATGAATGAGATGATGTGGAATTTAGATTATTGGGTGGTCTATGCCTTTAATGTTAGTCAGGCACAGGTCAAGATGCTGTATGGTAGTAACACATCTGCCAGCCTCTTTGGCATGTTGATAGTGTCTTTGGTTCTGGTACTACATTGTGTGGGTCTATGTTTGAGCGGACGTGATGGTCTGCTGTTGTGTGTGTGTGTGTGTGTGTGTGTGTCTGTGTGTCTGTGTGTGTGTGACTTGCTGGCCGTTTCGCTCTAGAATACTTTGTTTGTGACCCCTGACAACAAAAGTTGTTGTGTGGGACATGCCCCATGAGCTGGTGTAATGGATTTGATTTAACATCATCTACAGACATTATGTCAGCGTTTCCCAACCCAGTCCTCAAGGAACCCCTATCCTGCTGATTTTCATTGTAACCCTGCATAGGTAGCCCTGCTTGTACTTACTCAACCAATCATCTCACAGCACTTCATTATGCAAGGTGTGCAACAGCTGACATAATTCATTGCTGATTGGTTGAATAACTACAAACAGGTACCTATTCAGGGTTGCAAAGAAAATCTGCAGAATAGGTGTTCCTTGAGGACTGGGTTGAAAAACACTGCATTACGTTAAACAAACAAGCTGCTGTAAGGATTTTAAGACTTCAGTTCACTGAAGCACGTGCCTGCGCTGTACTGGGTTCCCTTTACGCCCAGGAGAACACCCCCCCCCCCTCGATTGTCATTGTATAATTCACACTATATTAAATGCGTTGATACCTTTTTCCACTGGTGTTCATTCAGTGTATGCGCTCCATAATTGCCTCCCTATATGCTATTTTTCACTGATACCGGCGGGGTCGCCATTCCCATCAAATATTCAAATGTAAGGCTTATTCAGTTGTACAGGAAACATGTAGTCTGCCAAAAATGGGAGGAAGGGGAGGAGAAGAAGAAGAAGACGAAGAAGAGGAGGAGGATCACTGTCCAAGAGAATTAATGCAGGATTACTGTCGAAACTGATCTGCATGGGCTAGCAGATAGCTTAGCCTGCCCCGCTTCCACGTCCTGTCAGATCACCCTTGGTGATTCCTCCTCAGGCACCGCTCCAGGCAGGGCCGTGGTCGCTGGGCCCACCGGACGCAGCAGACCAGGCTCCCTCAGCCAATCCAACGCCAGCTCTCCCAGCCAGACACCTTTGACACACCTCCCCGCACTCCACATGACGGTGACACTAAAACACAGTCAAGGCTAGGCGAGGCCGCCGCCAGACCACCCTCGGTGTTATCGGAACTGCCGGTCTGCATGGGCTAGCAGTTAACTTAGCCTGCCCCGCTTCCACGCCATGTCAGACCGCCTTCGGTGTTTCCTCTTCAGGTACAACTTCAGGTAGGGCCGTGGTCCCTGGGCCCACAGGACACAGCAGACCAAGCTCTCCCAGCCATCAAACGAAGACACAAACTTAGACGTGGACAAAGACACTGCGTAGACAGTACTGGGTGAGGCCGCCACAAACATGAATTTGTGCCGCCATCTTCCCACACCAGAAGTGGGGAAAAAAAGCAAGCTATAGGCACTAGGATAAAAAGCTAAACATTATAAAATGTTTATAATAATTGGTTTTGATTAAATGTTTGATATGTTTCTCAAGATTAGCATGTCAGTTAACATAGTTGTTCAGTGTTCTTTCTCCAAAATAGGCACACTACCACTGTATTTTCTTGTTGGTGTTACACCAATATATGCACGCGTAGGAAGTCGTGAGCGACACGCTTTCTTTGCATTCAGGATCACGTTGGTTGTCAAAAAGAACTCTTGTTACTTGCGGTATGAAAACGATTTTTTTGACCACAAGATATCAGTAAATGCACCAAAACTGAAGAGATTAAGGATAGCCACTTTAAACGTGTGAAAATTTCATTTCATTTTATTTTTTAGTCTATTCTGTATTTTTGGAGGCGAGGGTGGGGGGTGATGGGGACCAAATGATTCGGGGTGCTCAGGCTGCTCAGCACCCACAGAGCTGGTCCCTGTGATTTCCGTGAGGAACACAGCAGCAATGACACACTTTCAAACCAAACTGCTACCATGAGGCAACACGCAGATCCACCGGGATGCTGCCACCCAGAGACACAGGTGACTGATTATCTGTGTTAATCAGGCGCAAAAAGAAAGAAAAAAAGAGGCTATGAGATGAAAGCTAGCAGGCACAAATGACCTAGAAATTTCACTAATGAGCGCTATAACCCTGTTAAGTTCTCTGTCAAGATGTTCCTTTTTGCAGGGCGCTTTGACAAATTCCCGCTATTGAACGTTTCCCTCCATACCAGTGTGAAACAGTATGAAGACTGCTAGGCAGACACTGAAAATCCCCTCATTGAACCTTGCTGATAATGCTGGAGGGGAGCATGTCTATGTTCCTTCAGCCCTATGTTCCCTCAACCCTATTTCATTGAAATGAATAAAGTATTCTGATTCCGATTCTGGTTCTAACCTACCTTAACCTGACTTAACCTCAACCTCTACCTCTATCTAACCCTAACTTTGACCCAACACTTACCTTAACCAAACCTAACCCATTTGATAACCAACCTACAGGGCTGAGGGAACACAGGCCTGAGGGAACACGGGGTTGAGGGAACACAGGGCTGAGGGAACACGGGGCTGACCCCTGCTGTGCTGGAGTGCTATTTTCCCTGGATAGTGACGTGTTCAATAACTATACCTTGTAAATTTTATTGCCTGTTAATTAGAGGGAGAAAATCACTAAAATAACTTCGTAGGGTCAGAAAATCTTTCTTAGTCCCTACAGGAATTGTCAGTAATGATAAACAAATTAATTTTTTCAAGATTAATAAATGATGAGTAAATCGGTATGGGCAGCATTACTTAGTAATTCTGACTTGTAAATAATTTCAGATGTATAAAATGCAAAATACTTTTGCAGGGTTTACTCGATATGCAGGTTCAACACGGTTGTGTTCTGCAGTCGGGCCTGTGCAACAAGAGCACGGTTGTCTTAGTTAAGCGATTACTCCCTACATGAAAATCTCTTCTGTTGTTTTGTGAGGCATCGTAATCAACTTGACAATCATGAGATAATCAGCACTCAACAACAGAAGATAACGCCGTTCTGGACGGGCTGTGCGTCTTAAAGAGGTACGATACATGCCCCACCAACACCAAAACTGCATTACCATTCATGTAATCTCGCACAAAACCCCGAAACTGTAAACATCCTTGCTCCAGTTCGTTTGGCTTGAGTTATTGAGTGTTAATGAGTTATTTGTCCAGCAGGATGACGGCCGTGTGAAGGACACCGTTTCCCTACTGTGCTGAATGAAATATATGACAAATAATGAGGACGCAATCCATTATCCAGAACTGTGGAGGGCTACTGCTGAGAAAACAGATTTAAAGTTTATTTCATTTATGCTTTGTAATAAAACAAATGCAGCTTTGAACACACCTCTGTGGGAAAGTCGTGGTTATTGATTAGAAAGTAAAATATTTTTTGGGCGTCTGGGTAGCGTGGCGGTCTATTCTGGTGATCGCCGGTTCGAATCCCCGTGTTACCTCCAAATTGGTCGGGCGTCCCTACAGACACAATTTGCTGTGTCTGCGGGTAGGAAGCCGGACATGGGTGTGTGTCCTGGTCGCTGCACTAGCGCCCCCTCTGGTCAGTCGGGGCACCTGTTCAGGGAGGAGGGGGGACTGGGGGGAATAGAGTGATCCTCCCGTCCCCCTGGCGAAACTCTTCACTCTCAGGTGAAAAGAAGCGGCTGGCGACTCCACATGTATGGGAGGAGGCGTGTAGTAGTCTGCAGCCCTCCCGGGATCGGCAGAGGGGGGTGGAGCAGCGACCGGGATGGCTTAGAAGAGTGGGGTAATTGGCTAGATACAATTGGGAAGAACGGAGGGGGGGGGGAATAATAAGTCAAATCCACTGTGTAAATGTCCGTCATGAGTTTACCCCCCTGACATAATTATTACCTTTATTGGCATAAACTGTTACGTGCATAATCCTGTAATTCTGATTTATTTACAGACAATCTTTTTCCTATACAGTAATTGGGTCATATTCAAACTGAAAGCAACAGAAAGTGTGTCTGAGAGGAGGTCCCTTATGCATCTGTTGTGATAGCAGGAAATAAATATTTCAATGCAGGGGGCTGGTTCTTCATACCACTGCCTTATAATATGGCTGTTAGCGAGCGTAGCAGCCGTCGAGCAGCACGTTGCTCACAGATGATGCAGCACACCACCCATTTGCTCTCTGTTGGCTTCAGTTAACCAGCTGTAGTCGTAAACAACTGACGTCACCAGGCCCCGCCGAACAAACCGGCACGTTACGGAGACCTTGAACGATCTGTGCAGATGTGATAAAGAGCCGATTTCCTCCTTTTGTGGACTATCTGTTCAGCCTACATCCATTATTCATTCAGCCTCGTGTTTCGAATTCATTTTTAAAGAAGTATGGCGGTGGCTGACATCTCCCACTCCCTCCGTGGAAATGTTAGTGTCTGAAAGATTTACTTGATAAGAAAAAATAAAAATAAAAAAAATCAGGCTCTAGTACCAAGACAGAGTTATGTAAGTTGCATGTTTCTTCGAGGAGGAAAAAACACAATAGTACAGGATTGTATACTTGTCTGAATGGA
The DNA here is from genome assembly GCF_029633865.1 of Lampris incognitus. Classification (NCBI taxonomy): domain Eukaryota; kingdom Metazoa; phylum Chordata; class Actinopteri; order Lampriformes; family Lampridae; genus Lampris; species Lampris incognitus. The sequence continues at coordinate 41,524,442 of NC_079225.1, read as the reverse complement.
GCCATTTGTTTGTTGCATGTTGTTGGATGTGTCGGTATTTTTCTGATATTAACAGCCTTCTTAAGATCCTTCTCATCAGTCTTAAAATGGCCTTTTTGGCCTACAAACGTGGATATCCCTGACTGAATGAAGCTCCTTTCCCACTGGGCAAAACACCCCACTAACACCGACCAACATTTGGGCAAAACACCCCACTAACACCCACCAACATCTGGGCAAAACACCCCACTAACACCCACCAACATCTGGGCAAAACACCCCACTAACACCCACCAACATCTGGGCAAAACACCCACCAACATCTGGGCAAAACACCCCACTAACACCCACCAACATCTGGGCAAAACACCCCACTAACACCCACCAACATCTGGGCAAAACACCCCACTAACACCCACCAACATCTGGGCAAAACACCCCACTAACACCCACCAACATCTGGGCAAAACACCCCACTAACACCCACCAACATCTGGGCAAAACACCCCACTAACACCCACCAACATCTGGGCAAAACACCCCACTAACACCCACCAACATCTGGGCAAAACACCCCACTAACACCCACCAACATCAGGGCAAAATACCCCACTAACATCCACCAACATCTGGGCAAAACACCCCACTAACACCCACCAACATCTGGGCAAAACACCCACCAACATCTGGGCAAAACACCCCACTAACACCCACCAACATCTGGGCAAAACACCCCACTAACACCCACCAACATCAGGGCAAAATACCCCACTAACATCCACCAACATCTGGGCAAAACACCCCACTAACACCCACCAACATCTGGGCAAAACACCCCACTAACACCCACCAACATCTGGGCAAAACACCCCACTAACACCCACCAACATCAGGGCAAAATACCCCACTAACACCCACCAACATCTGGGCAAAACACCCCACTAACACCCACCAACATCAGGGCAAAATACCCCACTAACACCCACCAACATCTGGGCAAAACACCCACCAACATCTGGCTTTAGTGGGAAAGGTTACAGTCAGCATTCTCTCCCGGGCCAAATGACTGCAGTAGTCAGGGGTATTTATCAGCTCCAGCTCTGATTGGCAGTGATGGAAACATGACACCTGCGTAGACTCGCTACATTTTCACCTCTTTTCAGTGGCGTTCATGACGTCGAACGTGAAACACCAGTATAAAAAAGGCATTTCACCTACTGGCAAAGGGAGAGGAGTCAGTCGCCTATGTATTTTAATGTCCTCTAAACATGCCTTTTTGTGTGTGTGTGGGGGGGATTTTTTCTCCCCGATTGTACCCGGCCAATTACCCCACTCTTCCGAGCCGTCCCGGTCGCTGCTCCACCTCCTCTGCTGATCCAGGGAGGGCTGCAGACTACCACATGCCTCCTCCCATACATGTGGAGTCGCCAGCCTCTGCTTTTCAACTGGCAGTGAGGAGTTTCACCAGGGGGACGTAGCGCGTGGGGGGATCAAGCTATTCCCCCCCAGTTCCCCCTCCCCCCCGAACAGGCTTCTTGACCGACCGGAGGAGGCACTAGTGCAGCGACCAAGACCCATACCCATAACCGGCTTCCCACCTGCAGACACGGCCAACTGTGTCTGTAGGGACACCCGACCAAGCTGGAGGTAACGCGGGGATTCGAACCGCCGATCCCCGTGTTGGTAGGCAACGGAATAGACCGCTACGCTATACACTGATTTTGGTGGGAAAAGGGTACGAGTGATCACGTTAGAGTGACTGACTGAGTGATCAGTTTGACACGTCTAGGCCGCTGGACCAGGCGACCAACAACGACACTGACTTATGTGATTGGTCGGCCGAGAGGCACGAGAGGGAGGCACAGTTAAAACAAAACACCCCAAGTAACAATCACTCTGACAAAACACTCACTGGCGAATTCACAAAAGGATTGCGCGGCTTTTGTGGCCACTAAACCTCCACAAATAAAACAAAAAAAGCGGTGTAATTCTCAGACCACCCGCAGAGGCTGAAATGCACATCTAGCAGCGCTGCCAAGCAAATGGCATCTCGGTGCTCCGGTGCTACTTGCACGTATTTACATTAGGTAATATGCATACATTTGCTGCAAAATTGGCCCCTTTCTATGCAAATGAGCCTCGTTGCAAAACACCAGTGCTAATAGCCCCAATGAAATAGGCCGCTACGCCGCCCGGACACCCTTCTTTTTTTCTCTTTTTTTTTAAAGCTGTGCTGTCGGCAGGCTTGGCATACAACACTGAGAATTTGTATGCCAGTGTGTCCTAGACAGAGTTTAGTTGCAAAGTGGAGTTCAGGTTCTCCACCTGCCAGGGCAATCTTTATTATCAGGAACTGCTTATAATAACGGTGTCCTTCGGATGATCTGTGAGATGACGAGAGCACAGGGGTTTTCGTTAGGCATTTACAGCCCCCGCCCGTCCCCCTCTGCAGCATTTCTGATCAGCCGAACATCCAATCAGCGTCGCTTCTCCCAAGAGGGACAATCGCCACAAGTGAAACGAGAAGACTTGGAAACGAAAAACGACAACATTTATCTGATAAGACATAGACATAGAAATAGATGCATGTGACCTATGTTCGACGAAACATAATTAAATGGTTCCTATTGTAATCCGTTATCGCGATAAAGGAGGTGACATGGGGGGAAAAAAGAGAAAACAGGTATAGAAAGGACTAAGAAGAACGATGTAATCTAGAGCGTGTTCCGGGGAGTGTGTGAGGCAGACGCCAGCACTCTGGGCCAGATTATCCATATATGGCATCGGACGAGTGCCTGGGGCATCAGCCAATTTGCCATGTTGTGGGGGGGGGGGGCACCAAATGATTAAGGCAACAACTAGACTTTTAGAATATTTGTCATATTTTCTATACTAAGGAATAGGGCAGTGCGTAATGTGTGTGCATAGCGAGTGTGTGGTTGAGCAAGTGGGAGAGAGCGAGCGGCAGAACATTGGCGGGGAATGCAAGCAGAGGAAAAGGTTAGCAGCTGACAATCTGGCAGTAAATGTACAGTATAGGCTGCAGTGTGTCACTTAATAAATGCTGCAGCTTCCAGATCAGGAAATGTCTCGTCTGTTGTTTCCCCAGCTGCTGGAAAAGTGAAGGGGAATCACAGGGTTTCCCTTACTGCTATGGGAAGATGGCGGTGCAAATTCACATTTGCAGCGGCCTCAACCACTACCGGTGTGGGAAGATGGCGGCACGAATTGACGTTTGCGGCGGCCTCACCCAGTACCATCCATGCAGTGTCTTTTTCCACGCCTACATCTAAGTTTGTCTTCGTTTGATGGCTGGGAGAGCTGGTGCTGGATCGGCTGGGAGAGCTTGGTCTGCTGCGTCCTGTGGGCCCAGGGACCACGGCCCTGCCTGGAGCTGTGTCTGAAGAGGTAACACCGAGGGTGGTCTGACAGGACGTGGAAGCAGGGCGGGCTAAGCTATCTGCTAGCCCATGCAGACCGGCAGTTCCGATAACACCGAGGGTGGTCTGGCGGGGGCCTCGCCTAGCCTTGACTGTGTTTTTAGTGTCGTCGTGTGGAGTGCAGGGAGGTGTGTCCGAGTGTCTGGCTGGTAGAGCTAGCGTTGAATCAGCTGAGGGAGCCTGGTGTGGTTTGTCCGGTGAGCCCAAGGATCACGGCCCTGACCGGAGCTGTGCCCGATGAGGAAACACTGAGGGCAGTCTGACAGGATGCGGAAGCGAGGCAGGCTAAGCTAACTGCTAGCCCATGCAGTTCCGACAGTCATCCTGGCTGGCGTTCGTTCTCCTGGACAGTGTTGTTGTTTTCTTTTTGTTTTTTTGTGTAGATGTATGTGTCAGTGTGTTAGTTTGGATATATGTGTTCTTGTAGTTTTTGGATGATATGTGTTTTTGTCTTTGTGTTGCACCGCTGTGGGCTGGAGGATGTCATGTCATGTACGCAAGTGCGTGAAATGAAATGAAATGAAATAAAGTGTTTCTGATTCTGATTTCTGATTATAAGGTTTAGGTGCAGTACCCAAGCCATTTTGGGCACCACCTAAGCCAAATGAAAGTAAAATCAATGTAGAGAGCATCAACACTAGCTAAATGACTTTTCCTAGATCAAATGTTTGTAGTTGGTCCCCAGTGGACTTCCCCAGCAAGTTTTGTCTTTAAGCTTTTTCAGTGTTGTTTGTCTATTATCTGCTGTAGCTTTTCCCACTATGTGTTCACAAATGGGGTAATAAAAATGGTCCAAAATGATGGGAAATTGCATATTTCTTTTATGAAAAACATAAGATTTTCTTGGGGAAGGTCATTAGTAATGGGGATATGATGACCAAGCAGGTAGAGACATTCACTGTTCATTTCACTAAAACAGTGGAACAAGTTCAGAAAATGGTCTTATTTTACTATGATGCAGCCTTTAAGACCAGGAAAACGACAACATTTAAGTGCTATCACCATATTACCAGAACAAAACCCTGCAACAGGTGTATGTGAGTACTGTCTATCAACTAAAAGATATGTGGGAAGACGGCGGCACGAACTTACATTTGCGGCACCCCAACCCAGTCCCGTCCATGCAGTGTCTTTGTCTGCATCTGCATCTGGGTTTGTGTTTTGGTCTGACGGCTGGGAGAGCTGGCGCTGGATCGGCTGGGGGAGCTTGGTCTGCCTCGTCCTGTGGGCCTGGGGACCGCAGCCTTGCCCGGAGCTGTTCCCGAAGCGGAAACATCAAGGGCAGTCTGACAGGCTAAGCTAACTGCTAGCCCATGCAGACCGGCAGTTCCGATAACACCGAGGGCGGTCTGGCAGCGGCCTCGCATGGCGTTGACTGTGTTGTTGGTGTCGTCGTGTGGAGTGCGGGGAGGTGTGTCAAGGGTGTCTGGCTGGGAAAGCCCGGTCTACTGCGTCTGGTGGGCCCAAAGACCACGGTCCTGCTTGGAGCTGTGCCCAAAGGGGAAACACCGAGGGGGGTCTGACAGGACGCGGAAGCGGGGCAGGCTAAGCTAACTGCTAGCTCATGCAGACCGGCAGTTCTGACAGTCATCCTGGCTGTGTTCGTTCTCTTGGACAGTGAGGTTTTTTTGTGGAAATGTTAGATATATGTTGGTTTTTTTTGTAGTTTTTGTGAGTTTTTTTTGTAGTTTGGATAAGTGTGTTCTTGTAGTTTGGATATGTGTTTTTGTCTTTGTGTTGCACTGCTGTGGGCTGGGGGAAACGACATGTTAATAAATAGTCCCGACTCCTGAACTATCGTTCCGTTCCATCAGTAAACTTAATGAATCTTTGCTTGCACTGATTCAGTTTTCATTAGCTTGGTGGTGCAACGTGTTGATAAAATGAGGACTGTTGCTTTCACACCAATGCTTTTGTTTAACTTACATCCTTGTTTGTCACCTTGTTACTTCGTTTGGATCATTTGTTGCCCTTTTCGTTTTCATTTTGTTCTCGCTGTGAGGGACACGCCGTGTCCAGAGTCGGTGTATCCAGTGCACGTCCTCATCCCGGAAGCTTCTTGGGAAAAGTATTGAGGAAGAATATTGCAGTATTCACTTCATATATGGCCATGGCCCAGGCGGACATGGTTATTGTATTGGCAGCCAAGGTATTTTGCAAAAAATGGGTTAAGTGCAGAAAAAGAGCATTTCTGACCACAGCTGCCCCACACGTCACCATAATAACATCTGCCCCAACATGCCCCGAGCTTTTACACTTCCCATTTTCACATCTAGTTTGCACAGCACAAACACACCCAAGCACCACTGGCGGTGCACACGGAGGGTTGTGTAAATGGAGATGCATCTCCCCTTCATTCACCGCGACTACACGAGTGGTGTAAAAACACACATTAGTCATTTCTGTCATTGTTTGGGCTGCTGTGCTCATTCTTTCACCCGCCTGCTTACCTGCCGCTTTACCTACCTCGTTATTTATCTGCTATAAAGGTACAAAAATAAGAGAAAAAAAGAGAAAAATTATGATAATTTACTTAGCCGACACCTGTGTTATGCTAATGTAGAAATGCACGTTTTGATGTCAACCCAACTGCAGGATTTACGAACTTCCAAGTGGCTACAGAGACATTTACATTTTTATTTACTGTGTGTGTGAGAGAGAGGGAGGGAGGGAAAGAGAGAGAGGGAGGGAGAGAGGGAGAATGCGAGCGATAGATAGAGGGAGGGAAGGGGGAGGGGGAGAAAGAGAGAAGGAGAGAGAGCGAGAGAGAGAGAGAGGGAGGGGGGAGAGGGAGGGGGCATAGAGAGAGCATCTAACTTTGTGTGGCTATGCAGTGTCTGATGCCATGTGTACATTAAACATGGGTAGTTCCTCTCTGGATGCCAGGTGGGGATTAAACGCAGGTGGAGATTAAACGCAGGTGGAGATTAAACGCAGGTGATTTGTCTTCTGAATACACATCATCTTGATCTGAGGCCACATCTTGATGCTCGGCGCCAAGGTGCACATCAAGCCGCACTTTGCCCACACGAATCGCAAAAACAGAAACCCCACCGCGCTTCCCCGCCGTTCACATTGTCCCACACATCAATACAGATGAATTTCCATATGCATAGGTTACTCAAGGATGCCCCCCTCTCGCCACAAATGACATGTCTGCGCACGAGTTGGCACCCAGCGAAGCCTGAAATGCGCATCGGCTCCACAGTGATGGGCAGGTGAGGATGGTGACTTTTTCTTTTGTTATTAAATGTGGCAGCAAATGAAGATGACGAGGAGGATGGATGACAGGTCTAAAGGGCATGATGATGATGGCGATGAGGTCGATAGTGATCATGATGGTGATTATAATGTTAAAGGGATAATTCGCTGATTCTCAACCTTATCTCTAATCTGTCTGCAGAGGGGGATAGCGCGTGAAAAAGACCCGCAGCGGCTCCCAGTCGTTTCTGTATCTCTGGGCTGGCAGCGGAACAGAGGGTTTTTCCCCATCCCCCAAGTGCCGTATTGTGACATCAGCCCGCAGACAGAAAAACTACAGTCTCGTGGAGCTTGGGGTTTCTACACAATATCACACACCCATCAGTCATCACCTTACCCTACTGCCCTCAGTGCAGGTGCAGAGCACTAGGTGCAGAAGGGCTCGCTTTGGGACTAGCCAGATCCCTCAGCCATAGCCGCCTTAACCAACAGGCCTTGCCGAACAGGCCTGAGTGTGTACTGTTGTCTGTCGTTGTATGTTGTTACAGCTTGCTTGCTTGCTTGCTGGTTGTCCATCGTGCCCGATGATGACCACCTTCTTCTATTTGTGGGTCCTTTGAGGACTCAGATAGCAGAAGATACCTGCGCAGAGATGGTTTTTAAAGTGGCATGGGGGGTGCGCTTCTCCCAACGCCACATGACTTGATTGTAGAGGAGATGGTTCCGATGGCAAGGGGCATCCCTAGACGACCGGCACCTCCACACAACTGCAGGGGGCTGCCGGAAATCCAGTTTTTCGGAAACCGCCTCGAAGCGTGCTGCCACAGCTTGCTTTTCTGTTGGGGTGAGCTCCCTTAGCCTTATGTCTTCCAGACTCACCCACAAGGCAGCGGGGCAGTGGTTGATAGGTGCCAGGGCGTGTCCACCAGGGTGGGCCTGCACACCATATCTCTGTGTGTGTGTGTTGTTACAGCACACTGTAACAACATACATACAGTGTGCTCTTCTGGATCGCCACCTTGCCGTGGTGGAGAAGCTTGCTTGTACCAATGATCCCAAGAGCTATGCCGTCTAGAGCTTGGCTCCTGGTAGGGTCACCCAAGGGGGAGGTTCCAGGCGAAGTGCGATCCAACAAAGACCTCAACGGCGGAACTGGTGGAAGATGTCTCCAGGTCACAACGTCAGTGAAGGTGGATGAAGGCTGCAACAGAGGGTGGCCCTCAATCGTCTTGGTTCTCCACGTCAATGGACTCTGGCCAAGGACTGTGTGGTGGCTGCAGGCGCATCAGCCACTCCACATAAAAAGCTGCCACGCGCAGGCATCCTCCCATTATGCGGCTCCAGGATCGGCCTCTTCGCCCACCTGAGGACCCAGAGGGACCCAGAGGGAGGACGGTCATACTCGACCCCGAGTGACCGCCCATGATGATGATGTTACCGTTAGCTGTTTTATGTACTGTTGTCTGATGTGTACAGTGCTGTGGAAAGGAATTTCTCCCTCGGGCACACTAAAGTCTAAAGTCTAATCTCCTCTCTGATTTACTCTGAAGACGCTGTTCAAACAAACACATCCTCGTCCTCTCGGCTAACTACATCAAACAACATTAGCACAGACAATTTGATGGATGACAATACAGAAGCTTATGCGCAATGCGTTCTGGTACGTGTAGGCACTGTGAGGAGGCAGATGAACACTTTAATTTCTCCATCAATGTAAGACCCAGTGAGGATTGCATTACTTTAGTTGACTACATTACCTGTCGGTACTGATTTCACGTGCACAGAACCATCGAGGAGATATTCTTTTAGAGAGGAGTGGGAGAGTCCCACTCAGTCACTTAGGGATGGCACCCAATCAGTCACAACATACATACATTTCTGCTGTGCATCTCCCATCCTGCCCACTGCTGCTGCGTGTGTGTGTGTGTGGGAGAGAGGCAGAAAACCAAAACCATATCGCCACCCCACTAACAATCTATCAAGCCCCCTGTCATTCGGCGACAGCGGCTCGCTGGGGCCGGCAATGGACCTGATGAGAAATGAGCTGAAGAAGAGCATAGTCAGGAAAAGTGGGTCAGCTTGCACCCGACCACACAGGTCAGAGCATCCGATAGTGTCGGCCACTGATAGGTCCCATAACTAATGAACCCGTCTTTTTAGCACTGAGGGAGAAATTTGTTCTGCCTGCTAATATGCCTGTGTAGATGTCGTGATGCAGCACTTTTCCTCAGCCTCGCCACATAACCGCTCAATATAGGGAGCACGGTGTGAACGTGAGATAAATCAGTTGACTAATATAGTTACTGCAGTTGAATTTAATCAACAGTGCAGTTCACCCCCCCCCCCACACACACACACAGAAACTTTTTTCTCCCCAGTTGTACTTGGCCAGTTACCCCACCACTCTTCCGAGCCATCCCGGTCGCTGCTCCACCCCCTCTGCCGATCCGGGGAGGGCTGCAGACTACCACATGCCTCCTCCCATACACGTGGAGTCGCCAGCCGCTTCTTTTCACCTGACAGTGAGGAGTTTTTGCCAGGGGGGGCGTAGCGCGTGGGAGGATCACGGTATTCCCCCCAGTTCCCCACTTCCCCCTGAACAGGTGTTCCCATCGACCAGAGGAGGCGCTAGTGCGGCGACCAGGACACGTACCCACATCCGGCTTCCCACCCGCAGACACGACCAATTGTGTCTGTAGGGACGCCCGACCAAGCCGGAGGTAACATGGGGATTTGGACTGGTGATCCCTGTGTTGGTAGGAAACCCGGACACCCTGATGCAGTTTTTTCTTCCTTTTAAGTACATAGCTCTGACACACAGAAAAGCAATTTGAAAAGAAAAACAACATCCGCCTCGCTTCATTGTTCCTCGCAAGCAGCGCGGTGATTGTTTTATGGCCATGAAAAAATGCAGCATCATATAAAGTGCCTCATTAAACCCGAACCTGTATATGCAAATCCTTTCTCCATGAAAACAAACCACCGTCGTGGGCACTGGGTACCCAAACGACCTGTGTGAGCTTCGCTTGGGAAATCACGTTTGTTTGAACGGGAGGTTTTATTTGGCCTGCCCGAGATGCCGTCTGATTGTCCAGAGCTGATTTCATTACTTGGCAACTGCGACGTAGGAAAATTTCACAATGGCACTTCCGACAAAGTAAAGAATGTGAACTTGACATTCAGATAAATGGCTTGAATTTTTTTCCACATGTAAATGCAGTGCTGCTGTATGTCAAAGCTGAAATCTAGGATTTTTTTCCCTTAGTAAATAGTCTGGAGCGTGGAGTCAGGCTCCATAACACTACCAGTCATCTTCACCATGGTTGGAGACACTCTCCAGTCTCCGTATACCGCTGGTGAGGTGTTTTGACCAGGTGGGACGAACACTGGCGCAGCGGTAAACACACGTTCTTAATGAAACAGGGAATTTGAAACGTGGTGCTGACGTGTCCATGACAACCAGTACGACTGTACAACAGCGTTCCCATATGGTTGGGGTTAGGGTTAGACTTAAGACTGCTCTTATTTGTCCTTTCCTTATGTGCATGGCTCATACATACAAGGGAGCGAAATTATATTTCACATGGACCTCAGTGCCACATAAACACAAATAGCACGCAATAAATATTAAAAACAAAAAGTGCATCAAAAACCAAAATTACTTCACAGGCCTAAACATCACAACTACACCTGACACGGACAGCGAGTAAGAAGGTCAAAAAGTCCGTTTATGGAAGGTCTCAAGTGGTCAGGCTGTTGAGGAACCTCACAGCCTGAGGAATGAAACTGTTGCATAGGCTGGTGGAGGCAGCACGGATGCTTCGATACCTCCTGCCAGAGGGTAGGAGGGTGAAGTGGGTGTGGGAAGGGTGGGTGGGGTCCTTCATGATGCTGAGAGCCTTCCGGGTGCACCGTGCATCATAGATGGCCTGGATGGATGGGAGAGCAGTTCCTGTGATCTTTCCAGTTGTCTTCACTATCCACTGTAAGGATTTGTGGTCCCTTGCAGTTCCCATGACAGACAGAGATACGGCTGGTCAGGATGCTGTCTATGGTGCCTCTGTAGAATGAGATGAGGATGGGGGGGGGGGGGCTCGCCTTCTTCGGACGTCGCAGGAAGTGAAGACGCTGCTGGGCCTTCTTGGAGAGCGCAGTGACATGTGAGAACCAGGGGAGGTCCTCTGTGATGTGAACTCCCAGGAACTTGGCACTGCTGACTCTCTCCACATCCATACCATTGATGGTCAGAGGGTTATGGTGGGTGCTGGTCTTTCTAAAGTCAATAATAACCTCCTTGATGTGGTTTGTAGTACATTAGACTGTCTGTGTTAGCTTTGGTCCCAGGATCCATTTTTACAAGGGTGGGAACTGTTTACTGCTGAGCTGACGGCACACCAGCCACGACGGCTGCTACACCTTATTTGTAGTCCCAGATAGTCAGAGTCTACGGGTCTATTTCTCACTCTCCTACATCCACTATATCACCACACCATTCTACTGGAAGACTGGCCGTCTGTCCAACACCGGCACCACATCACCATCATACTTCAAATGGCTCACTAATGGAGTAAAGTCGCATTTTGCAGCTTTAACCATTTGTTCTAAGTGAAGTATCTGACCCTAAGCAATCTCTCCACATCCCCGTCAAGCTGCTGTGGAGAGCTAATGACCTGATTTGGTTGTAATTACAGCCGGGGCAAAATTAGCTAAGCACAAAGCCGATGTCAGACACTGCAGTTCTTGCGTGCCCGCGCTATTAGCTATTCATCCTGCAGTGGTTAAGAGGGAACTTATCCGAAATAGATCCCCTGACTTCTTGATCTGCCGCTTTCCAGAATTTCCTAAGGCCGATGAGAGAAGAGAGACTTCATTCGTCTTACAGCTACACACTGAACACACTCACATACACACAGGCAGGGAGTGTTGGCTGAAGAAATGTTCCTTCTGCGTTTTTCCTCACCCTGCTGTCCTTCCTCCAGGGGCGGCCAGGAGCAGTGGGCAGCCCTTTCCTTCGGCGCCCGCAGACCAATTGCATGTTTTTGATAAGGGTTCTTTTTTTTACTTGGGAGGAAACCCATGTGAGCACGGGAAGGACATGCAGAGTCCACGCGGAAAGGCCCGTAATTGGGAGATTACCCGCCTGAACACGCGGATAACATGCAGAGCGCACACAGACAGCCACTTCACATCGACAGCCCTGGGGAGAAGAGGCACTCACCCCACTGCCAACCCCGCCCCAGGCAGGAGTCCAACCCAGGACCGTTTTGCTGTGAGGCAGCAGTTCAGGCCCCTTGCCACTGAGTCACTGTTTACTTATGAGACTGAGTAAACGGTAAATAGGATAGACCATTTGCTGTCTCTGCTAAACCAATTTAACCAGGTTAGCCAAGTGTGGTCAGAACAAAATGGGCCCTGTTAAAGTCTACGGAGGGAAAAAGACAACCTTTTTTTTGGTATCTTGTCCAATTACCCGACACTTCCGAGCCGTCCCAGTCGCTTCTCCGCCCCGTCTGCTGATCCGGGGAGGGCTGCAGACTACCACACGCCTCCTCCGATACACGTGGAGTCGCCAGCCGCTTCTTTTCACCTGACAGTGAGGAGTTTCACCAGGGGGACGTAGCACGTGGGAGGATCACGCTATTCCCCCCCAGTTCCCCCTCCCTCCTGAACAGGTGCCCCGACCGACCACAGGAGGCGCTAGTGTAGCGAACAGGACACATACCCACATCCGGCTTCCCACCCGCAGACACGGCCAATTGTGTCTGTAGGGACGCCCGACCAAGCTGGAGGTAACACGGGGATTCGAACCGGTGATCCCCATGTTGGTAGGCAACGGAATAGACCGCCACGCTACCCGGACGCCCAAGATAACTTTTTTTTTTCAACAGTTCAACACGTTTGTCAGGCTGAGACATGAGGAACATGGACAGAGGCAGCAGGGCAATGTTGAGTCTCAGTCTCTTTGACATCCCCTGTCTAATTCCAGGCCAGAGAACAGCAGTAAATGAAATCCCAAAAGCCACTTTCTCTTAAAACCATGTTTCCGCTCACCTTTGCTGTCATTGGACTTTTGGACTTGTTTATTGCACTGGTCTCTGCAGAGTCCAGAGTTGCAAAAACCCATAGAGAGAGAGAGAGAGAGAGAGAGAGAGAGAGAGAGAGAGAGAGAGAGAGAGAGAGAGAGAGAGAGAGAGAGATAACGAGAGAGAGAAATAAAGCGACTCCAGGAGCCAAATTATCGAGGATAGAGTCCAATCCTGAGAACAGTCGGCAGGGGAGATTGGTCTTCCCACCCCTTAAGTCAACCTGGGACTCCCAGTGATTTTGCGTGATTGTGTGTTTGTGTTAGAAGAATGGATTTACTGTCACACACACACACACACTCGTTTTTCAACAGAGCTGAAATCCCTTTCGTCTGCAAATACAGTACTTCAAATAACATCCAGTACAATGATTTTAATTCCGTCTGACAAGCTATAATGTAAAATATTAATGTGGGGACTGTCATCATTTTTTCAGCCTCACAAGTATCATTTGATTTGTTCTGTTTAGCACAGCCCCGGGTTCACAAGACTCCACTGCTAGCTAGCTAGCTCGCTACCTAGCATGATGTTGCTAGGCAACTGTTCCAAAACAGACCAGCTGACAGATTGATAATGACAATTCATTGACTGCCCAATCAAATCAGAGCGTTAGATGATGTCATTTATTACCAGAGGCTGATTGGTTTTCTGAGACGGTTTAATTATGTTGACAACCACGAGAAGACTTTCTCAAGGGGCTTCTGTCACCATTTCACTACAACAGCAGCAGCTCTGATGTTTTGGGTGACTTTACATTCACAAACCCTCTGTTAAGAAATACACTGAGCCTGGAAAACAGGAATTTCATTGTACTGGATCTTTACAACAAAGCCCTATAGTAGAGTCACGTTTATTTGTGTAGCCCAAAATCAGAAGGGCTTTACAATCAGTGCGCTATACAACACCGCCGACCCTTGGACCCTCGGCTCAGAGGAGGAAAAACTCCACAAGCAAAACCTTATCAGGAAAAAACACATCATAAATAAAAATCATATCGTAACAAGAATCTATGATGGCAAAAGGATGTCGCAGTCTGACATACACATATATAGAGCAAATGGATAGTGCCGGGGGAGAATGCATATGACTAACTCTCTCGCTCTCTCCCTCCCTCTCTCTCTCTCTCTCCCTTTCTCTCGCTCTCTCTCTCTGTCGCTCCCTTGGCTATCATAAATCAACAGCCAGCACACACAACTGAAGATGAATTCATTTCCATAGTCATCACTCACCTGACTGTTCCATCTATATGGAAACAGAATGTCCCTCGCTTCTTTTCTATCCCGGCTCCCTCTCAGCGTAGATGATTGACACCTGCCATATCTGCCCCATCACCCGTTTAAAACCGCCGATAGAGAACACAGCCATCTGCTGGAAAGGCAAAACGCCACAATGGAGAGAAGCGTGGGAAGAACTAGCAGGAGGCCACTTGGAAGAAGCTTTCCCATCCATTTTGTGTTTCTGTATGGAGAATTCCATTTTCCTCCATTCTGGAACTTATTTCAGGTCATGAAACCGTAATAGCTGACACGAGGGCTGTCTTTATGTTCAGTCTTACCAGCACTTCATGAAAAAGAAATGAAAGAGTCACACTTAATTGATTTGCTTGGGGAAAATCAATTGGGGCACAGTGGCGCCGTGGTTAGCGCTGTCCCCCACACAGCAAGACGGTCCTGGGTTGTCTAAGCTTGGGGGTCATCCCAGGTCGTCCTCTGTGTAGAGTTTGCGTGTTCTCCCCCCATGTCTGCGGTGACTTTTCTCCAGGTGTGCCAGTTTCCCCCACCATCAGAAAGACATGCATGTTGGGGTTAGTACTCCTGTCTGTGCCCTTGACCGAGGAAATGGAAAGACGAACTGGAGTTGGTCCCCGGGTGCTGCACGGCGGCTGCCCACTGCTGCTAGCTACACAGCTAGGATGGGTTAAATGCAGGGCGCAATTTCCCCATGGGGATCAATAAAGTATTTAAAATCCCCCCTCCCCCAAAAAATTTTTTTTTAAATCAGCTGACCTCCAGAAGCCGCTCAGAGTTTCGAGCCAGCTACAGAACAGCGCCCCCTGGATCTGGTTTAGAGATTTAATGACTTCTTATTTGGAGAGCCGAATCTGTATATAATGGTCATGAGCAATAAGCAGTGACCCCGGACCAGTCCATGCAGGGTAGGAGAGGCAAAATCACCCTGCCAGGGAACACACCTGTCAGTTATATCAGGGCGTCTAGGACAACGTGGGTAGTTCAAATATACTTCATCTGAAGTAGCTGGTGGTCACTTCTAGTAGTCAGACAGGACCCTCATTCAGAGTCAGCAGTTCCTGCAAGATCTGGGTTTGGTAAATACGGTCTGTAATGGTCACTGGTGGATGAAATACACAAACCATGTACAATTACAAATATACTAACACAGAAGTACTCCAGAAAAAGTACTTGCTCTTAAATGTAGTCAAAGCATTAAAAGTATAAATACTTGTCACATTCAGTGTCCTGACATAACATAGGCTATAATACATCTTAAAGTATTCCTACGGCACCATTTTCTTTCTGCAGAGGGCTGCTGATGCATACCCTGACTACGGCTTAAATAAAAGGGAAGAAAATACTATTGATGGTGTCAGTAATTTACGCGGCTGTGGACCAAATGAATCACTGATGAGCCATCCTGAGTCAACAGTCCTTTAAGATGTTTGATAAATCCAGTCTGTGATTTGTTTTTACCCGATGTGACCCAGCTCTAATAACACAAACCCAACTGTCCGCTGGTAAACACTAACAATGTTTTTCTCCGAGTTCAGTCAGACACTGAACTGCAGTTGTGCAAAAGACAAATATTGATAACTAACCTTGATCAACAATGATTAAACCTGCAGGTTTTACATTACTTTTAGAGTACTTTAGTGGATGTTGTGTGTTATAATGCATACTGCAGTTACTTCTCTCCCCCCCCCCTCCCTTTTTCTCCCCCAATTGTGTCTGGCCAATTACCCCACCACTCTTCCGAGCCGTCCCGGTCGCTGCTCCACCCCCTCTGCCGATCCGGGGAGGGCTGCAGACTACCACGTGCCTCCTCCCATACATGTGGAGTCACCAGCCGTTTCTTTTCACCTGACAGTGAGGAGTTTCACCAGGGGGACATAGCGAGTGGGAGGATCACGCTATGCCCCCCCCCGAACAGGCGCCCCGACCGACCAGAGGAGGCGCTAGTGCAGCGACCAGGACACATACCCACATCCGGCTTCCCACCCGCAGACACGGCCAATTTTGTTTGTAGGGACGCCCGACCAAGCTGGAGGTAACACGGGGATTCGAACCGGCGATCCACCGTGTTGGTAGGCAGCGGAATAGACCGCTACGCTACCCGGACACCTCGTTACTCGTGTTTTTAGCTGGTTCACTGAGGATCCTTTTTATGTGAGTACTCGTGTCATCATGGATGCGTTCTGTGTGTTGTTCATATATATGACTGATAAACCTGAACCTGAGCTTTTTGATAGAAACCCCGTCTCGTGTTTTACAGCACACAACCAAGTTAAAATTATAGTGGACTAAAAAGTGTTGATACTTGAGATGAAATGTAGTGTAGTGACAGTCTAAAGTCTCCAAAGTTACTCATTAGTAAGTACAGATATTTAAAAAAGAAAACTACTTACGTGCCGTAACAAGGTGCTTGTATTTTGACCCTTCCCACGTCTGGCGGTGGCCTTCGAAGGCCTGTCTCGGTGTCGGCGGACTGCAGACGTCTGTGTGAAAACCTTGCGGGCCCGAAAAGCCTCAGATGAAAAGTTGATAAAGGCACAGAACATTCTGTAGCTGCAGTTGCACTGATGAATGATGGACGACTCCGGCTGATATTCGGTAGACGATGCGCACAAGACGCGCGTCAAGAACAACGTTGCAATTTTAAAAACGGATTAAAAACAAAAGACAAACTTTTTTACAAATGGTCGAGATTGATGAGCCCAGTCAGAAATAAAATATTACCACAAGTGTTATACCAAGAAGGGGAATGAAAATTTCATGCCTGTTGGTTTGCCCGGTGGACTTGCAGATTTACTTGCTGGGATTTTTTCCTGTTTGTTTCTTTCTTTCTTTCTTAAATTTGGTGCCTCCAGTAGAATTTACTCCCCCCTTCTGTTGGTGAGGCCAGAAGACATTTCAGACAAATGCACTCGGCAACCTTTTTGTCGCACAATAAGTAGAAAGTAAAGCAGGGCGGAAGTGTTTCGTGAGACGTTATAGAATTCAGCACCACGGACAGTGGTCCTGCAGCCACAGTCCAGCCTCTATCGCCCCGTTTACACGTGGTTTTGGTTTTGTTTCTTTGGGGGGGGGGGTGCGATCGGATCACAAATACAAGTGTAAACGTTTTGTGAACCGGTTTCTCCAGGGGTGGGTAACCAGGGGCCATGGAGAGCCATGTGTATGCAGGTTTTCCTTCCAGCCGGGCTCCACACCAGGTGACTTCACTGATACATTCCTCGTCTTTGGTCGAAGGGTTGCTAATCAGTGACCTCACCTGGTGTGGAGTCCGGCTGGAGGGAAAACCTGCATACACATGGCTCTCCATGGCCCCTGGGTTACTCAAACCACTTGCCGAGGTGGTCTGGGACGCATGCGACCACATATCTTGCGCAGCGTAAACGCTATAACGCGTCCTGATGCGCCCCCCCCCCCCTGACAAGGACGTAACAGGAAAGTACGTCATCAATGCGGGACGTGGCGGTGGTTGTATTGGTAACAGCGCGCCGACTTGCGAAAAAATGGAGAGAGGAGGGTGTAGGTGGTTGGGAGTACGAGTGAGACGAGATGCCTGGTCCGCATGTGGGCAGAAGAATCAGTGCTGTCAGTCTCAACAGCCGGAATAGTCCGGACATGTGTACTAGTGCTTGAAACATCTTCAGACATTAGCTGTCGTTTTGACCTTTTAGCGGAAGTGACGTAACAGTAACGAAATCTTCTTCTCCGGAGTAACGAAATCTGATCACAAGTGGTCAGCAGGACACAGGTGTGAAGTGTCTCGCTGTCCACGTGTGAGCCGATGGCCCAAAACGCGTCTTAAAACCAGAGCCCTAGACAGGGAGAGTGACGTCAACTCCGTCGACGTCAGCGGGCCAATTATTTAACAGCAATGGCGGATCGTGGGAGCCCCGGATAGTTCCAAACGGTGCGACCCGGGGCAATAGGATTCCTATGTTTCCCGCATTAATCAAAGGTTAATTTCCAGGTGAGAAGCCACAGTTGACATTTTACTGATGACCATTTTACAAGCGCGCTTGAATCAAATTAACGAGGTAATTTAAAGCGTGACAGCTCGTCAGTTTCACACAAAATATTAGTTTTAATGTTACGTTGGCAAAGACTCCTAAGCCGACTCGGCTAATGCCGACAGTTAATTAACGTACCTTTGCTATCGCTGGACTATTATTGAAATTAGTGTAAACTACTAATAAGACACGTTAGCCCCTAGCTAACGTCCTTACCGTTCCACGTTGGTAGAGGCTAGTTCCCATCGATGCAGAGAACGGAAATGGGAGTAGAGAACGGTCAACTGAGCATGCGCGAAATGCCTCTGCCACGCCTCCACACGCCCCGCGTAGCGTCCAGGCGCTAGGATTCTAGGAAGACCCGCCCCCTACTCTGCGTCTGATTCGCTGACTTTAACCCTAACCCCGCCCCTAACCCTGACCTTAACCTACCCAAACAACGGAGGCGACGAGTTCTTGCGCATGCTCAGTTGACCGTTCCCTGCATCGACGGGAACTAGCCTCCACCACCACCACCCTTCTCTCTGTAGTGCCATGATGAAAGTGGCAATACCGGTAAATAATTTACAAAGCCTCCATTGAGAGTCTTTGCTAGCATGGCTAAGGCTAATTCAACAGATGCAGCTAATATCAGATTTTAAATCTCATTTTAGCCACATTAAAAGTAATAAATAATAAGAACTTTTGTTAATTAGGTTAGACTTATCGGTCAGCTAAAAATGTGGCATGGGTTTGGCTGGATCCTGGAAAGAAATAGTGTTTTTAGCTCTGCTGCAGTCAGACTGTAAGACTATAAGATGACTTTGGGGGTCTGGGGAAGTTTAATCTTAACATTTTGTTGTTTGCTGTCTGCCATACTGGCTGTCAGTCACTTGCACTTTGAAATCTTGTCAAACGTTTTCTAACCACAAGACTGCTCACAGTCTGCCCCCCCTCATGCTCAATTTTGATTGGTCAATCTTTTTTCTTTTTTTTTCACCGCCTGCTTTTGTTTGGCTCTGCCGTGGACAGCCACGGAGGAACCCAACAGGAAGGGGTGGATATGGAGAGGTCTTTACTATTTTATGTTGGCTGTCTGATGGAGAGACTTTTTTTTTCAAGATTTTTCCCCCTCTTTCTCCCCAATTGTACCTGACCAATTACCCCACTTTTCCGAGCCGTTCCGGTCGCTGCTCCACCCCCTCTGCCGATCCGAGGAGGGCTGCAGACTACCACATGCCTCCTCCCATACATGCGGAGTCGCCAACCACTTCTTTTCACCTGACAGTGAGGAGTTTCGCCAGGGGGACGTAGCACGTGGGAGGATCACGCTATTCCCCCCCAGTTCCCCCCCTGAACAGGCGCCCCGAATGACCGACCGACCAGAGGAGGCGCTACTGCAGCGACTAGCACACACACCCACTTATCCAGCTTCCTACCCGCAGACCCGTCCAATTGTGTCTGTAGGGACTCCCGACCAAGCCGGAGGTAACACGGGGATTCGAACCGGCGATCCCCATGTTCTTAGGCAACGGAATAGACCGCCATGCCACACGGATGCCCCCGATAGAGACACATCGTTGTTAGTGTTTCACACCTGTAATTCAAACACCACCACATGCCATCTTTCCATGGTGCTGTGATGAAAGCGACCATACTAAGTGCCAAGCTTCCTCTGCTGGGCTTTGTAATCAGTGGGTGGTGTGGGTTTTACCCCCCGCCCCCCAACCAAATCTCGAGAATCCCCCCCCCCCCCAACTATTCACTCCCAAACAAGTCATCTCATTCCAAACTGCAGGGACAGATTTATTACTTATTTAAAATGGCTTAGAGAAAACCAGACCCCCGCCTGCTCACCCACCCAGCCCCCCCGCCATCCCCACACTCAATTCTCTCCACATGTTAAATTCCTATTGTGTTCCCCTCAATGGACCGCCAGTTTGTTGTTAACAGCTTGGCATACACCTCACGGCTGACAAATGGGCGCTGTCACCAGGCGGCCTAACCAATGGGATTCACCAGAAGAAGACATAAAGGGGGAGTAATGTTTCCAATCAGTGCTTGGTCGGCCAACCTGACCCACCATGTCAGTCCTCACCCCCCAACAGCACCCTGCTGGGCGGTTTGTACCGTAATAAGACGGGGCATATTCCTACCTTCCCACTGCTGTGTGATTTAATGAGGCTGTGCTAACCCCAAACCAAACATATGTGCATCACCTTATCTTATGTCCAGGCCCAGACAGTTCATATTGGACAGAGACGTCATGGTCCTCAGCTACAGAGAATGGTTAAAATTACTGCTTTATTGCGGCACGGTGGCGCAGTGGTTAGCAAGGTTGCCTCACAGCAAGAAGGTCCTGGGTTCGAGCCCCAGGGTAATCCAACCTTGGGGGTCGTCCCGGGTCGTCCTCTGTGTGGCGTTTGCATGTTCTCCCCGTGTCTGCGTGGGTTTCCTCCGGGGGCTCCGGTTTCCTCCCACAGTCCAAAGACATGTAGGTCAGCTGTATCAGCGGTACTAAATTGTCCCTAGGTGTGAATATGTGTGTGTGCCGACCCTGTGATGGCCTGGTGGCCTGTCCAGGGTGTCTCCCCGCCTGCTGCCCAGTGACTGCTGGGATAGGCTCCAGCATCCCCGCGACCCTGAGAGCAGGATAAGCGGTTTGGATAGTGGATGGATGGATGAATGGATGGATGCTTTATTGCTGGGTGCTTTTCATTGTTCCTAGCATTAGTAGTAAAAACGAGCTGCATAAGATAGTTAGCGTGTCCTGTACAATGGCTAGACAACAGCACACCTGCAATTGTCCCTACCAGTATTGCGTTTTTTTTAATTTAGTTGAATTTTTATATATATTTTCCCCTTTTTTTCTCCCCAATTGTATCCAGCCAATTACCCCACTTTCCCGAGCTGTCCTGGTTGCTGCATGTATCGCATGCCTCTTCTGATACATGTGGAGTCGCCAGCCGTTTCTTTCACCCGACAGTGAGGAGTTTCACCAGGGGGACGTAGCGCGTGGGAGGATCACGCTATTCCCCCCAGGTCCCCCTCCCTCCTGAACACGCGCCCCCGACCGACCAGAGGAGGCGCTAGTGCAGTGACCAGGACACATGCACTCAACCGGCTCCCCACCCGCAGACACAACCAATTGTGTGTGTAGGGAGGTAACACAGGGATTTGAACTGGCGATCCCCGTGTTGGTAGGCAACGGAATAGACCTCTACGCTACCCGGATGCCCCAGTATTGCATTGTTTAACAAACTACTATAAGAAAAAAAAACAGAACCCAAGTGTATGTGGCTGCTGCCCCCTATGATGGTAGTACTATATGACTATATGTAGGCCTCGCTGTCATTGTCATTGTTATCAGTGGTATTCTAGTTGTCTGTTATTTATCAGACGATTAATGTGTGGCACACCATGAACTCTGGAAAGGAGGCCCAACTTGTCGGCGAGTTTCATTCTGCTGAAAGCAGGCGAGGCGAGCCTCAGCAAGGAGATAATTGCGCCGGTATTGAGCGCAGCTCTCGTTCGGTCCGAAGACTTTTGTCTCATTCCAAATGACCTAACTTTGAAACCACAACGTTGTTTGTCCTATTTGCAATCATCGTCTTTCCCAAGAGCAAGTGAAATGATCGCTTTCTTTTACTCGGTGTCAAAAAAAACAAAAAAAACAGATTTCAAGGCTGAGCACAAGGCTAAAACTCATTAAGATGGATGTTGTTTTTGCAGCAGAGGTGCCGCAGCTGGCGTGTCTCCAGCAGCGACCAAGGACGAGCCGGCCCGCGTGTACGCAGAATCTCAATCGCGGTCCATTCATTGGCCGAGGACGGGAGTCTCTTGTGAGTATTCACGCCGGAGCTGTTTGACAAGTAATGCGGCACCTTAACGAACGCTGTTTGTCGTATCACGTGGTTCATCATCGATCTGGGTGAGGAAATTCTCCCTCCGTGCTGCCGACCCGAGAGTCGCTGAGCCCGCCCGGGACTCCGTTGCCTTCATTTAAAGGACTAGTTCAGAACTTTTGAATTTGATCTATTTTTCATGCACACTGGTCGTGAAGTACATAGGTGTGTTTCATTTTCGCAGTCTTCCATCCTTTTCCTCATGCTGGACACACAGCTCGAGTTCAGTGCAATTAATGAAGAACAAACCAACAACCTAGTTCAGTGCAAAAAAATGAAATGAATAAATTTAAAAAAAAACCTGCTGCGGCAGTCTCTCGTAGAGAACTGCAGTGTTCCTTTTAAAAGATATGCAGTGGGTTTTTTTTTTTACGGCGGATTGTGATTGTTTCCTGCCGCGTTACTTCCGACATCAAAGCAGTCTGAGCAAATACCAGCGGGAGTCATTGGGCAGCCCTGCAGCAAAGAGAACACTGAGAGGGAATTTAGCAATAAAAACAACTGTATGTTTTTAAAGTGACTCAGAACGACACACTGATGAAGCGTCGTGTTATCTTTGGCTGAACAGTCAAGTGTTTGGGTTTTTTTTTCCACTTAGTGGAAAATTGTGGATTTGTCCTCCATCAATCGCATTGAAGTCTATGTGACAAGCTGGAGATGTGTGTCTGCGGTGAAGGGGGGGGGGAAAGGATAGACGACTGAAAATGAAACCTACTTGTGACATTAAAGATGAGTGTGAAACACAGAAAACGGAAATTCTGAACTATTCCTTTAAGCATCGTGGATGCTTCCTAACACTGGGCCTCAAACCGGGCGGCACGGTGGCCCGGTGGTTAGCGCTGTCGCGTCACGGCAAGTAGGTCCCGGGTTCGAACCCCGGGGTTGTCCAACCTTGGGGGTCGTCCTCTGTGTGGAGTTTGCATGTTCTCCCCGTGTCTTGCGGTGGGTTTTCTCCGGGTGCTCCGGTTTCCCCCACCATTAAAAAGACATGCATGTTAGGGTTTATACTCCTGTCTGTGCCCCTGACCGAGGCATGGCGAGAGAAACTGGAGTTGGTCCCCGGGCGCTGCACGGCGGCTGCCCACTGCTCCTAGCTACACAGCTAGGGTGGGTTGAATGCAGAGAAAGAATCTCCCCATGGTGATTAATAAAGTAAAATAAACATCCATTATCCGAACCGCTTATCCTGCTCTCAGGGTAGTGGGGATGCTGGAGCCTAAACGCTGGTCTTCTAATTGGGTTGCGGGGCCCCCCCCCCTTCCCCTCCACCGCTGTCACTCTCCAGTAAACTACTAAAAAGCACCGTACCATAGATTACATAGCACATCTCTGAGTAGATACGAAGACAAGTGAAGAAGAGATCGTGTCGCCTGACCTGCATCACTGGGCGAAATATCATAAACAGTAGACCGCTCATCACCCAGTGTCTACACATTTCACATCCCCCTTCGAGAATTAACACAGGATGCATTTTTTTTTCTTTTTTCTTTCTTTTGGCTGTGCTGTGCAACCAGTGGACCTTCCAAGCGCGGGCTTGACTGTAATCCATAATAGATAGCTACGAGCTGTCCATCTCATTTCCCCTTTTAACAGTGCACCGCATGCACATCAGGTGCGTTTTAATCCCTCCTGCATATCCTCCGAGGATTCCCGAGGGACACCATATTCAAAGGAGAACCGAGTTGGCCGCGGAGGAGCGCGGCTGGAAGCCTCCCTCCTGTGCGCGTACCTGAGCAGCCAGGTAGCGGGAATGGCAGCATTGCTCGCATACTGAGCCAGGCAGCATCAAAGGGAGGCGGCTGCTTCTGGAACGGAGCTCCTGACACTGCAGGGAGGGATGTGGGGTGGGGGGTGGGGGGGGGTTGCAGTGTTTTTAGCAGGCAGTTTTTTCCTGGCAGTCATCTACCGATGGCAGGGTTGATAGAAGCCTGGCCCACGGAGGACAATGGGAAAACGATGGACCGTGGGGGGGGGGGGGGGGGGGGGGCGAGGTGATACGGAGCTGTAGATTACATGGGTCGTTTCAGGGCAACGGGAATCGGGGGGATGGCGCACGGAGTCCGGGAACATCCCCCGAGGTCGGCCTGAGACATCAGACATGGACGGGCATGCATTTGCCCGGTTTATGCGCTGTCTGAACTGCAATCTACTTTCCCCCGCCACATGAGAACATAAGCTTCTGCTACGGTCTTAACAATACACGGCTCTTACGTTGCCATCGTCTTAATCGGATAAGTCCGCCATCTGTTGGGTGTAATACCCCCGAGTTGAGGCCAAGATCAATTCTCTGGTCTAACTTGCCCAACGTGAAATGCAACGGACTCCATTAAGCACGAGATTTCTCATAAACGCATCGTATAATCTCGCGTGGGGGGGAAAAAAAATCATTTAGGATGAGGACGGCAATGATTGTTGACGAGGTATCAGTTCGAGTCAACACATCTTTGTGCGCTCGCTCGATGGCCGCAGCAGCGTTTGGTGATTGGTTTTGATAAGAGGTACAGATCCGCACTGGGTCCTGCTGCACCCTAAATCAAACGGATGATTTGCTCCGAGACCGAACAGGGACTCAAATCCCTGCATGTACACCAGTACGAGTCGTGTACTTATCCGTTACGTCAGCGCGTAACTCGGGTCACGATGCGCAAATACTTACCGTACGTATTTTTCAAGGCACCGTGCTGATAATGCGGGTAATAACTTAACAAGGACCGACAACACAGCCGAATTTCAATTAAATGTCAATTAAAATTCAGGCTAGCTCATTTAATTCCATCCATCCGTCCGTTATCCGAATCGCTTAGCCTGCTCTCAGGGTCGCGGTGATGCTGGAGCCTATCCCAGCGGTCACTGGGCGGCAGGCGGGGAGACACCCTGGACAGGCCGCCAGGCCATCACAGTGCCCACACACACACACATTCACACCTAGGGACAGTTTAGTACAGCTGATTCACCTGACCTACATGTCTTTGGACTGTGGGAGGAAACCAGAGCCCCCGCAGGAAACCCACGCAGACACGGGGAGAACATGCAAACTCCACACAGAGGACGACCCGGGACGACCCCCAAGGTCGGACTACCCCGGGGCTCGAACCCAGGACCCTCTTGCTGTGAGGCGACCGCGCTAACCACTGTGCCACCGCGCCGCCCTCATTTAATTCATCATTGTTAATGTTGTCACTCTTTGCATGTGATAAAATGTCACCTTTTGTATCGACACAGCTCGAACCGGATGCATTTCTCCGCTTCAGCTGCGGTCGAAAACCTCGCGGCCTCACGCGGCGTTGGCTCAGGACCTGTGCTGCAGGTCGTTACTCCTTGCTCTACCCGGTGCTTTACTGTCCTCTCTCTGCTTTTCCACCAGACAAACGCCAGACTCACCTGAAACAGATTTAGAGAAGAAGGAAAAAAAGCCCCTCACATTTAAAGTGCGACAGAAACCCGTGACTGTGAAGAGCTGCTCTGAAACTCGCAGCTGGAGTCGGAGGAGAGGACGGAAGTGATCCGTGAAGCAGTCTGATTGGACGCCAGGTGTTGGTTAATAGCTGACAGTACACACTGAGAGACCCCGGTGGGCCCCCCCCCCCCCCCCGAGGCAGAACAAACAGCTGATGACAACACCGATCATCTCACTAGGAGGAGGTGCGTGTCATCTCGACTACAACTTCTACCTCATGACAACATAATTACGGATTATTATTAAGCACTCCCAAAAATACGGGCCAATTAATTTGCTGTTGCCTTACAGCAAGTGCGGTGAATGAGTGTTTGGTAGGTGGAGGGAGGGGGATTTTTTTTTATTTGAACCATAACAGAATATATTATAGGACTGTTTGAGATGATTGCTTATATTTGTATCTATTACTGATGGCGTATAAAGATTGTGCCTCTTCATTTGGCTAAGGAGGAGCCTCATACTGGAATGTGTACAGGTAATTAACAGAACAGGGAGGTTATATTATCAGGGTCAGAGTCGATTTTAAATCATGTTTCTGTCCAACTTTAGAATACATTTCTAATTAACAACTAAACATCATCTGAAAAATTGTATGAATTAAGGGTTCGAATCCCCCGTGTTGCCTCCGGCTTGGTCGGGCGTCCCTACTGACACAGTTGGCCGTGTCTGCGGGTTGGAAGACGGATGTGGGTGTGTGTGTCCTGGTCGCTGCACTAGCGCCTCCTCTGGTCAGTCGGGGCACCTGTTCAGGGAGGAGGGGGAACTGGGGGGAATAGCGTGATCCTCCCACGTGCTACGCACCCCCTGGTGAAACTCCTCACTGTAAGGTGAAAAGAAGCTGCTGGTGACTCCACATGTATCGGAGGAGGCATGTGGTAGTCCGCAGCCCTGCTGGCAGAGGGGGTGGAGCAGTGACCGGGACGGCTCGGAAGAGTGGGGTAGTTGGCCAAGTACAATTGGGGAGAAAATAAGGGGGGGGGGTTAAGAAAGAGCTGATCCATCCATCCATTATCTGAACCGCTTATCCTGCTCTCGGGGTGGCGGGGATGTTGGCGCCTATCCCAGCAGTCACTGGGCAGCGGGTGGGGAGACACCCTGGACAGGCCGCCAGGCCATCACAGGGCCAACACACACACACACACACACACACACATACCTAAGGACAATTCAGTATGGCAGATTCACCTGACCTACATGTCTTTGGTCTGTGGGAGGAAACCGGAGCACCCGGAGGAAACCCACACAGACACGGGGAGAACATGCAAACTCCACCACAGAGGACGACCCGGGACGACCCCCAAGGCTGGACTACCCCGGGGCTCGAACCCGGGACCTTCTTGCTGTGAGGGGACCGTGCTAACCACCGTGCCGCCAGAAACGGCCGATCATGTGATCCAATTCTATTTGCATTTCCTTCCTTCTTTTCGCCAGGTGGGCTCCCGTTGCCGTGTGTTGCATTTCTTTTTACTTATTACAAAGTTAGCGACCTCGAGTCAGAAAAAAAACTTTTATTCACGGAAAACCACTTGGATGGAAACACAGTTAGTGTCAATTACATCAGAGTTAAAGAAACTGTACCATGAAGCTGCCATAGGCCATGAGCTGTGGAGGGCCATGAGGATGCAGGTACCCATTCTAGCCTGAGTCCACGTGTGATTTCACATGTCGGTCCGTCCTGTTTGGTTGAAGGTGTGCCGATGAATGAAATCATCTGTTGAAGTGATTGGCTGGAAAGAAAACCTGCTTGGTCTTGGCAGCTCCATGGCACATGGTTGCTTATGTTTTCCGCGAGGAAGAGGCTGCCACGATAAACCTCCACAGCCGAGACATGGAGAGCGGAGTTGGATGGTTCCCTCTTTGTCTTGGAGAGCTCTTCCCATCTCTTTCTGTCTCCCGTCCGGCTACGTCAAAGCTAGCTAGCACTGAAAGTAGATTGTTCGATTGTTAAAACAAGTATCCAGAGCAGTCCTCATCTGAAACAGGTTCGGATGTAGACTATTTAGTCCGAACATCAGCCACGCTGGAATGGACCTGTTTTGGAGCATTTGGTTTTGTATGCGAGTCAGATTTCTCGGATCAATTTTGATTTCATTGACTCTGGACCTGAAGTGTTTTTGTGTGGCATGTGTCATTGGGTCACTTTCTGCTGTCACCAATAACAGCTGTTTGGCAGTCCCCCCCCCCTTTTTTTTTTCCTTCCCCAATCGTACCTGAGCAATCACCCCGGTCTCTGAACCATCCCAGTTGCTGCTCCACCCCTTCTGCCGATCCGAGGAGGGCTGCAGACTACCACCTCCCTCCTCTGATACATGTGGAGTCGTCAGCTGCTTCTTTTCACCTGACAGTGAGGAGTTTCGCCAGGGGGGCGTAGCGCATGGGAGGATCACGCTACCCCCCCCCCTACCCAAACAGGCGCCCTGACCGACCAGGGCACGTATCCACATCCAGCTTCCCACCCGCAGACACGGCAAATTGTGTCTATAGGGACGCCCGACCAAGCCGGAGGTAACATGGGGATTCGAACTTGTGATCCCCGTGTTGGTAGGCAACGGAATAGACCGCTACACTACCCGGATGCCGCTGTTAGGCAGTTTAACATAAATTTCCCCAATATATCCCCCTACCTTTCTCCCCTACAGCTATGATATAAGAACCACTCCATCGCTAAAAGACTCATTTTGTCACAATTCATAGTTGATTAGTTGAACCTAATTAACATAATTTCTTATTATTTATAATTGATGTCTGTAAAATGTTCTCACATTAGCTACATCAGTTTAATTAGCTTTAGCCGTGCCAGCAAAATTCTCAATGAAGTTTGTTCTCAAGGCCTGGAAACCCCCCCCCCCCCAACATTACAGTAAACACAGTAAAGGCCTCTTAGCTGAACACCAAAGGGTTCCGCTTCAGTTAATATTCAAAACAACTGATGGTGATTTGGAAACTTTTAGAAAACAATTAGCTTCAACAACTAGCATGCACACCCATGAGACTCAAGCGAACACGCCTTACTGAGAGGCCTCCAGCCCTTCACCTGTCTTCCGCTTCTTCAGTCATCATGAAGGCATCTCCAGAACTTCAAAGTCTTCGGAGACTCGAGTTCACAGTCGTCTGTGAAATTGCATTGACTCGTTCCAGCGAAAGCACCTAAAGAGTCTGAGAGGATTTCAGCCGCCTCAGAAGTTTGAAGTAATGCCAGAGGAGCCAACTCGTCTCTCCTGTATCTGTCCAGAAACACGGGACATGCACCGAATCCAAATCAGAGGAGGGGGGAAAAAGATTAGCATAAATTGGAGGTCTTTGGATGGAGAACTATGTATGAGTCTAATTATACTCATTACATCTCATTATTTATCTCGATACCTGGCTTAAATATTGTATTCCACACATGTCATGTTATGTTCTGTGTGTTTCGTGTGAGCGAACCCACCAAGGTAAAATCCATGTGTGAGCAGTCTCACATGGCTGTCAAAACAGGTTCCGGTTGCTTTTCAGATGATTGATGTTGTCAAGTGTTATTACCTCAACACTAAGTAGCAGTGTCGCATGCATAGTTAAATAAATAAGGGTTGTGCATGTTCCAAGTTGAAGTCATTGGATGTTTTGCACATCCAGACCCAGGAATTAACTGGACTGACTATCCTATTGGGCGTACTGTAGGTAAAGCTGTCCAAAAATCTCAAGACATTGCCCTACATGTGGTTGTTTGTCTGTGGGGTGAAATTCATGCTCTCAGATTTCAGGAATCAGGAACACTTTTTTTGTCATCCCATTTTGCACCTGCGCACACGAAATGAAATATAATTTCCCCAAGCCCACAGCAGTGCAACACAAAGACAAAACACACATCCAAAAACTACAAGAACTACAAGAACACATATATCCAAACTAAACAAAAAAAAGTCACTGTCCAGGAGAACGAACGCCGGCCAGGATGACTGTCGGAACTGCCGGTCTGCATGGGCTAGCAGTTAGCTTAGCCTGCCCAGCTTCCATGTGCTGTCAGATTGCCCTCGGTGTTTCCTCTTTGGGTGCAGCGCCAGGCAGGGCCGTGGTCCTTGGGCCCACCAGACGCAGCAGTCCAGACTCTCTCAGCCGATCCAGCGGCAGCTCTCCCAGCCAGACGCCTTCAACACACCTCCCCGCACTCCACACGACGACACTAAAAACACCACAGTGAACGCCAGGCGAGGCCGCTGCCAGACAGCCCTTGGTATTATCGGAACTGCCAATCCGCATGGGCCAGCAGCCAGCCCAGCCTGCCCCGCTTCCGCATCCCATCAGACCGCCCTTGGTGCCAGCTCTTCGGGCACAGCTCCAGGCAGGGCCGCAGCCCCTGGGCCCACAGGATGCAGCAGACCAAGCTCTCCCAGCCGATCCAGCGCCAGCTCTCCCAGCCATCAAATGAAGGCAAACCCAGACGTGGGCAAGGAAGCTACATGGATGGCACTGGGCGAGGCTGCCGCAAACGTGAATTTTCGTCGCCATCTTCCTACACCGGCACTGGGCGAGGCTGCCGCAAACGTGAATTTTCGTCGCCATCTTCCTACACCGGCACTGGGTGAGGCCGCCACAAACGTCAACCCGCGCTGCCGTCCTCTGATGATTTGATTTGATGTGAACGTCTATGCATTCTTCTTCATAAGTAAGCGGTAAAGACCAACACAGATAAATAAGAATCTACGGAAGAAGGTTGAATGTATTGAATCAGATGTGGACAGTAAAGAGATCTGGGAGCATGGCACATAAACGGCAGCCTGTGCTTAATCTGTGCCCTCGAGGCCAATGGCCACCCTCCAAGCATCAAATAAGATTTCATTGCCTCCAGTTCTCCGCTTCACACTTGTAAAATATGTATAAAACCTACATGAACCCAGCAAGTAAAACTGTTCATTTTATCAGCCAACATTTTCCTCCACATGCTATGTACTTTGAAAAAGAGTACAGTGACTTTTACAGTTGTGTGAATATAGGAGTCAATTTTCAAAACGTTGACATCTCTTCTCGCAGTGAAACCGTGATCGCAAAGGCGACTTTACGGTTGGTCATGTGCAGTGTTTCTCCGGCGGAGTCGGTTGTAAAATGCTGACTTCCAGCAGACACACAAGCTATTGGGTTTGATGGTGACAAACTATGACAACTACGACCAACCCCCCCCCCCCCCCCCGCGCGCGAGCTCAGGAAAGAGGAGTAAAGCCTGTGTTGGGAGAGGGAGTCCATGCAATATCCTCCTGGCTGCTGCGGTATTGCTGTGTGTTGGGACCATTTCTGCTTGTGTAAGAGGTTTTGAATTTGTTCAGCAATCCGTCCGAAGGACTAGAATTTGAAGCGGTTCAAGGAGCCCTCAGGAATTCAGTAATTCTCCTTTACCGTGTAGTTCGTCAGGGGTCAATATGAGATCAAGCCCTTGTTCCTTCAGAACAGCTGGGATTTACATAAATTATCATTTAAAATGGAAGATAACATGTGTTTTTTTTTTCTGGCAAGCCACGAAACCTTTCACGCTTCATCTTCGAAACCCTTTTTCATAATTCCCTGACGACCCCTATGAGACAGAGGTGTGCATGTGGGCACTACATCAGACATTACACCACCCATTAGAAGACTTCATATTACAGAGACGTTTCAAACGGTCCTTTACTACACCTGCGCTACCACACACCATGTGAATGACCCAACTTCTCCACAGTTTCTGACCTACGGCATGCCATACTGACTGTGTGAACATGGCAATTAAGGTTATAATGTCCATTCATCCATTATCCAAGCCGCTTATCCCAGTTGGGGTCGCGGGATGCGAGAGCCTATCCCAGCAACCATTGGGCGGCGGGCGGGGAGACCCCCTGGACAGGCCGCCAGTCCATCACAGAGCCGACACGTTCACACCTAGGGACAGTTTTACATTTTATTTTTTTGTCATTTCAAAGTTTGTAATGTGTATGTGCAAAGCGATGTGCACCGTACACAACAGCCTGCTGTCACTGTGTCACCCGCTGTCAGTTACTGATATGTCTGTGCAGCACGGCCATCGAGACCGATTCCTGAGCATATGTTGTTGTATATCTGTACAGGTATGCTGACAGAAATGGACAGAGAGGCTGAGCTGGTCGTGGCAGTGTGTATAACGTCATTCCCGAGTCACTGTGGACGCCCAGGAGGTCACAACACCATGCTGAAGCTCACCCATGCTGATTACTGTGGGACGTTTCCACGTGTCCGTATTTCACCTGTACAGACTCGATACAGCTGCAAATCCACATGTTCAGCTTGCAGAGACTTACCGTAAGTAGCTCCTTTGGTATCGTGTTAAAGTAAAGTTTTTGGGGTTTTTTTTATGTTTCAAGGTTGAAAACATTAAATATTTATCTGCTGTCTCTCACCTGAAACAACGAGTCAAGCCAAGTCAATTGTAGCCCAGTATCACAAATTATAAATCTGCCTCAGTGGGCTTCACAGCAACACAACATCCTGGACTTAGACCCTCTCATCGGATAAGGAACAACTCCCTAAAAAAACCCCTTTAACAGGGAGAGAAAACAGGAAGAAAGCTCAGGGAGAGCAACAGAGGAGGGGTCTCTCTCCCAAGACGCACAACGCGCAATGGATGTTGTGTTTACACAATGTACACAATACAACATCGAAAGAGGATAACAGGATTATAATGGACTTGTAAAATTTATGAAGAATATGAAGCGCAGGATGCCAAGCAGTGTCCAGACGCCACCAGAACAGTCCAGGACCCCAGCCACGCGACCTCCGTCACCATGTGAAGAAAAAAAGAAAGAAAGAAATGAGTCACACACCTTAGTGTTAATGAGGGCAAATACTTACACTAAATGTGGCTACAGTAAAAGTACTGCATCCACAACTGGTTGTTAGTCATAGATAGATAGATAGATAGATAGATAGATAGATAGATAGATAGATAGAATTAGCACAAGTAGTAGTATACGTATGATTAGAATTAATATTTTTTACACTTCCACTGAGTGATATCTGAATAGAACGCCAGTGGTTACAGATATTTGTCTTAAGAATTTAACAGCTCATCTCAGTCAATACATAGCATCTATCTATCTATCTATCTATCTATCTATCTATCTATCTATCTATCTATCTATCTATCTATCTGTCTGTCTGTCTGTCTG
The DNA here is from genome assembly GCF_029633865.1 of Lampris incognitus. Taxonomy (NCBI): domain Eukaryota; kingdom Metazoa; phylum Chordata; class Actinopteri; order Lampriformes; family Lampridae; genus Lampris; species Lampris incognitus. Next base: position 41,491,996 of record NC_079225.1, on the reverse strand, counting down.
TCTGTCTGTCTGTCTGTCTGTCTGTCTGTCTGTCTGTCTGTCTGTCTGTCTGTCTGTCTGTCTGTCATCTATCTATCTATCTATCTATCTATCTATCTATCTATCTATCTATCTATCTATCTATCTATCTATCTATCTATCTATCTATCTATCTATCTGTCTGTCTGTCATGTATCTATCTATCTATCTATCTATCTATCTATCTATCTATCTATCTATCTATCTATCTATCTGTCTGTCTGTCTGTCTGTCTGTCTGTCTGTCTGTCTGTCATCTATCTATCTATCTCTCTATCTATCTATCTGTCCGTCTGTCTGTCATCTATCTATCTATCTATCTATCTATCTATCTATCTATCTATCTATCTATCTGTCTGTCTGTCTGTCTGTCATCTATCTATCTATCTATCTATATATCTATCTATCTATCTATCTGTCTATCTGTCTGTCTGTCTGTCTGTCTGTCTGTCTGTCTGTCTATCTATCATAAGTGGTCTTGGGAAGTATGGTAAGATGTTTGTCTTTACAGGGCTGAAGAGCGATAAAGCGCCTCCCTCCCTCCCTCCCTCCCTCCGTCCCTCCCTCCCTTCAGATGTGGGATGTGATAACACTGATTTATCTGAAAGCATCGCAGCTATACAGCTGCACCTCCAGGCTTGTGACTGCTGTCACTACTGCTGATGTTACCGCTACAACCTCTCCCTCTGATGAAGCACGCCGAGGTGATTAGAAACGCCCAGTGGTTACCCCCCCTGGACCCCCCCCCCAAAAGTGTGTCATATGTCCCGTCTCCTCTGGTCGATCTATTTTGTCCCCGTTTTAGCCACTTCATAATTCAGGGAGCGGGTCCAGTTTACGCTGCAGGTATTTGCAGCCTGATCAAAAACGCAACATGGATTTCGGCTGAGCTCTCTCTTCCCCCCCCCCTCTCTCTGTCTCTCTCCCTCTCTCTCTATTTCTGTCTCTCTCTCTCTCCCCCCCCCCCCCTCTCTGTCTCTCGCTCTCTCTCTCTCTCTCTCCCTCTCTCTCTCCCTCTCTCTCTCCCTCTCTCTCCCCCCCTCTCTCTCTCCCTCCCTCCCTCCGTCTCTCTCTCCCCCCCCCCCCTCTCTCTCCCTCCCTCCCTCCCTCTCTCTCTCTCCGTCTCTCTCTCTCTCTCTCTCTCTCTCTCTCTCATACGGGATGTTGCGCGCCTCTAGCGGGTCGGATCACTGCTTTCTCTGGCGGAACGCGTGCCGGTGCTTTTCCGAACAGCAGTGTCAAAGCCAGAGATCGTTTCTTTTTTACGTCGTCACTGTTGTTGTTGTTTTTGTTGTTGTTTTTGTCCCTCCCCCTCCTCCCCCAACTTTAAAACAGTCTCAGGTGTTGGCTGGCTGGGTGGAGCGCGCTGCAGCCGGAGGGGCGTGTGAGCGAGCGAGCGGCTGGAGCGGCTCGTTCCGCCGCGGTCGCCTTTTTACGCGCGGCCCCACGGACGGAGCGGCGGCCGCGGAGAGGGACTGCCGGGACTGCGCCGAAGCCAAATGGGGATTAAAAAGGACTCTGGACTACATTTCCAGGGGGAGACCACGATGCCGCGGTAGCAGCGTCCACCCGGGTGGGAGAAGGCGCCGGAAGCACCTGGCGGGAAGAGGTCGAAGGAGTCGAGCTCAGCCATTCCGCGGTGCGTAAACCTTTGGGCGTGCGAGTCCCGGCGTCGAAGCAGGTCCGTGTTCGTGTGTCCCTGCTCTTACGCGCCATTCCTGAACCGCTTAGCCGGTCCAAATGCAAGCGATTGAAGCCAGCACGCCGTGTGTTATATGCGGCACACCGCGCTCGGGTGCGCGGGAGGAGAAGAGAGGGGACGGAAGAGACGCACGGCGGAGTGCGCGTCGCCCTGTTTTGCCCTTCGGCCCCGCTGCGTGGGGTCGTCTTTTGGCGAGGTGCGCTCCGCCCTACTGCGGCGCCCTACATAGAGCTGCCCCGCGGTCACTAACTGGGATTAACGCGCTCGGCAAAACGCGGCGCGACATGGTCACCTCGGCTGAGCACGTGACGATACTCGCGCGGCTTATTTTTTGAGTGACGGCCGCTCGTGTGCAGCCGCAGCTCCCGGTTGCGAACGAATTCCGTCGGAAGTCGTTGGCGTGTCGTCGTTGTGGGTCAATATTGTAGCGAATTCGGGGGGGGGGGACGACGCAACCACGGGAAGTGCCGCGGCCGGGACGCGAACCCGTGTCGCCCGCACCGCAGGAGGCATCGCTAACCGCTCGACTAAAGGGGTCAGACCCGCCAGCCGGCGGCCAGCGTGTCTTCTTATCCATGCACGTTACACTGTGCACTTTCACCTCCCCCCCGCACATGTGCGCGCGTCTCTCCCCGCGGCTGGAGAGTGCGGAGGCTCTCCGCCGGTACGAGCTGCGTTGCAGCCTCCTCTTCTGCAGGGCTCCAGCGCGAATACGACTTGCGCGCCTTACGCGGCGCGTTGGGTCGATACCCGGACAAGGAACAGAATTTGAATGCGCAGCCGAGTCTTCTGCGACGAACGCTGCACGCGCCACATCGGCCCGTGGCCGCTCCGCGCGGTATGTGTGCAGCCCGGGTGCTGGACGGTGTGCGTAGGGCGAACTGCGTTGAAAGTAGAGCTACCTTTTTATATGGCAGGGGTCCCCAATAGGCGGCCCGCGGGCCACGTCCGGCCCGTGACGGGTTGATTTATGGTCCGCGAGAATTTTTGGAGAAATGCCAGAAGGAAGAATTTTTTTTATTTCCCTACCCAAAATAATAATAATAATAATTTCTTAGTAAAAGTAAGACTAGTAATATATCGAAAAATAGATGAAAAATCTCTGTTTAAATTATAATACCTGCAACGTATCGACACCAAAACAAACTAACGAACAACATGCTGCTGGAGGTTGAGTGGCCCGTGGTTTTAAAAGTGGCCCTAAAAGTGGCCCGCTATGAAAAGTAATTGGGGACCCCTGTTATATGGCTTTGGCATTGGGGCTGAGTGCAGTTAAGGTGCGCGGCCATACCACGAGACCCCCAAAGTTCGTGACCTTGACCTCCAGGTGGATTTCGATCCGAGGAGTCCGTGTTGGCATATGGCTTGAATTTAAACACTGGTTTGGAACTCCTGCCTCCTTCGTGGTGGAGATGGGACTGATGGCTCCTGGTGTTGTTGTTGGGTTTTTTTTTTGCTGGCTTTTCCAGCTTGCAGCAGAGATTTAGCAGCCGGAGTGCATAGGCCGGTATGCAAGTAGGCCTTTACAGAGGAGGCTCAATCTTGCTGCATGCTAGGTCAGGGGAACCTCCGTCCCTAATCCCACTGTCTACTAAGAGATGACCTTTGCCTCATAGGGGATTAGAGTCATACCCTAATTGACTTACCATTAACCATTTTGCACATTACACACGTTTGGGTGTCACGGTGACAATGGCGCTCCGCAGTGGAGCTCACTGATTCGGACAACCCATTATTGAGCCATTGAGCCAGAGGAGACAGGATTGTGTGTGTGTGTGTACTCATTTTTCTTACCCAATGGGGCCCAAATGGCCCCTTTAGGACAGAAAAAACCAGAAACCACCTACCTACCTACCCACAAGGAAAAGGGTCTACTTTAGGGTTAGGACTTGGTTTTAGGGTTAGGTTAAGGCTAGGATAAGGGTTAAGGTTAGGCATGTAGTTTGTGTGGTTAGGGTTAAGGGTTAGGGAATGGATGTCAGTGAATAGGAGTCAATGAGGGGGCCCCACGAGGATAGAGAAACCGAGAATGTGTGTTTAGTCTCCCTCAGTATTCATCACTCGGTTGTCTATAAATCCAATCCCAGAACACTGACGATTAAATTGCTCACCTCATTGTAACCATAGAGGAGGTCGGTCAGGCCTACTACTCGCTCGACTTCATCGGCATGCTAAATGAAACGCTAACATGAATCCATTAACATGTTCGGCAGTAACAGTGCTCGGTATTACACCAGCAGCGTGCAGTCAGGTGGTTAATGTTTTCTGCTTTAATGGTAACACCGCAGAAAGGCCTTTATGGCGGTAAACTTGTTTGCTGGCTGGTATTGTCTCCCCCTCTTCACTGCTGTCTTGGGATCAGGTAAAGACTAATCTCTGCACGGTCGATTATCTTTACTGTAATTGCATTCGGATGACCGTCTCACTGTGTCTCCAGAGGGGATATTTGTTTTCTCATGTGCACATGTCTGTCGGGGTCTATCCCGTTGGTCTTTTTGCTGGTAAATATCCTATGGGTCGGGCGCATGGCCAGGTTGGTCTTTGGGCTCGCAAATAATACCTCTCTAAGCAGGCCCTGGGCCTCTCAGCGGATCTGCTGGCTATAAATAATGGCACATATGTCACCGTGCTCTTGGCTGACGTACACTAAGCCTCATCCTGAGCTCCATAGGGACCCGGCAGAGAGCGCGTGCACTGCTGCTGCCTTGGCCGAGGCGCCGGGGTTGGTGGGCGGTGAACCTCGTGCTCCACCGGCATCGCTCAATCAGTTTCGTCTTCATTTCCCCTTTTCACCAGCTTTTATCGCCCTCTCTGCCCACATTTCTTCTCTTCATCATCTCTGCTGTCATTCTTTCCATCGCCAGCCTACACACACACACACACGCACACACCACACACACCACACGCGCACACACACACACACACGCGCATATACCTTCTAACACTAACTGCTTACCCTCCAAAGTTCTGCTTGCAGAATTGAGTTCTGGGAGGAACACTGGTAATTGCCTTGTTTGTTTAGCTTGAATTTATTTGGCAGTAAAGGGTCTAAATGTCCTCGGCAGCCAGAGACTGTAGCAATACTTGGGGACGAATCAAGACCAGTTGCTGAGCTCGGGAGCCGTGAGGATGGCAGCATTGGTGCAAAGGGTAGCCTCGGGGACTCATTTATGGACGTTCCACAGAAATGGAGATTTGCATACCTGACCCTGTTTCTATTTTGTCGAATGTAAAGTTCTTGAGTATATTCCAATGAAAGATTCATGTAGGCAAAACATGATTTTATTGTGTGCAACCGATGTACACACTTAATTTATGTAAATTCACACACGCGGCACGGTGGTGCAGTGGTTAGTGCGGTTGCCTCACAGCAAGAAGGTCCCGGGTTCGAGCCCCTGGGTAGTCCAACCTCGGGGGTCGTCCTCTGTGTGGAGTTTGCATGTTCTCCCCGTGTCTGTGTGGGTTTCCTCTGGGTGCTCCGGTTTCCTCCCACAGTCCAAAGACATGTAGGTCAGGTGAATCGGCCGTACTACATTGCCTCTAGGTGTGAATGTGTGTGTGTGTGTGTGTGTGTGTGTGTGTGTGTGTGTGTGTGTGTGTGTGTGTGTGGGTGGGTGGCCCTGTGATGGCCTGACGGCCTGTCCAGGGTGTCTCCCCGCCTGCCGCCCAATGACTGCCGGGATAGGCTCCAGCATCCCTTCGACCCTGAGAGCAGGATAAGCGGTTTGGATCATGGATGGATGGAGAAATGCACCACCCGTGAACACAAATAATTCAACACAGAAATGTTATCGTGGCTAAATCATCAATAAAAAGGGTTTCAGATCACAGCTTTGTGTAAGCAGTCTTGCTGCCACTAAGGCGGCGCACATTACCTTCATTTCCAGGCTCTTGCAGTCATCCCTTTAACTCTGAAACAAAGCAGAAACCCAGATGAACGAGCGAGTTTCCTCAAGTTGCCGTGAGCTCCACCACAATGTTGAGGCGTATTCTGAAGGGTTTGTGAAGAGGCGGAGGTGTTCAGGTTGGAAGGATGAATGGTGCATCCAAGGTCCGTTGCAAATGAGCAATACAGTGGGTTCATGTTCATTGCTTGCTTCAGCGTTTCTCAACCCAGTCCTCAAGGAACCCCTATCCTGCAGATTTTCATTGTAACCCTGCATAGGTAGCCCTGCGTGTACTTACTCGACCAATCATCTCGCAGCACTTAATTATGCAAGGTGTGCAACGTCTGACAAAATTAATTGCTGATTGGTTGAGTAACTACAAACAGCTACCTATTCAGGGTTGCAAAGAAAATATGCAGGATAGGGGGTCCTTGAGGACTGGGTTGAGAAACACTGGGCCTTGCTTTGTTCTTTGTTGTGCAATTTGAGCGGTAAAGGTGTTGAACCGCGATCCACAGAGTGGCCTCGATCTGGTGGTCTGAGATCGATTGCTTCTGTCTCCTCCCACTGCCCAGAGGAATTCGCGGCGACTTCCTCGTTCCAGTAAAATACTCGTCAAGGAAACGCCCGTCTCGTCGCTTTAGTGATCATTTCGCCCCGTTGTCAGGTATGTTGTGGATTATATAAACAGTTAACGTGACTTAAATAACTTGCCAGAATGTTGGGGAGATTGTTATTGTGATATTTGAGCAAACTCGAGCCGGATTTGGTCGAGTTTGAAGTGTCTGTAGAGAACGCGCCCCGCCATGTAGCCGAGTGCCGACGACGCCATTTTGTGCTCGTGCTGCGAGTCACCTTTGTTTCAATACTGTAACGTGCATGGATAAGAAGACACGCTGGCCGCTGGCGCGCGGGTCTGGCCCTTTAGTCGAGCGGTTAGCGATGTCTCCCGCACGGGTTCGCGTCCCGACCGCGGCAGTTCCTGTGGTTGCTCCTCGAATTCGCTACAATGTGTTTTGCGCTGTTATTCGTGTAACATGTTTGACGCACTTTAGTTGGTCCGTTGTTTACTATTCTTAACAGTTTAAGTTTGAGTTCAGTTTTTTTATTGATAGCCAATTATGTTTGCACATTCAAGGAGTTTGTCTTGATGGCATGCCCGTCGTAAAGGCACAAGGAAACAACCTGCTGTATCTGCTGTCTATGAGAGAGTGGCAAGTATGTTTCTAAGATATGTAAATATCTAACTAACTAACTTCGTCAAATGAAACACCCAACGGTAGGGAAAGTGCTCAACAAGTAAGGAGCAAAATAATCCAGTGATTCGAGTAAATTCTTTTAACTGTCCATTAAAGAATTTACTCAAATCACTGGATTAAATATCTCACTATCCATTTTGGCAAGTAAAGACAGAAAAGAGCATATATGTACAGGGCTTGGTGATGTTGACAAAATCAAATCTCTGGTGTATTAGACTGAACCCTGGAAATCAGTGAGGTGGAGATATTTTGATGATGACTTGGTGCTTTCATAAGATATTTGCACAGCGGAAAATATTGCCAACCGGTCGTTAGTAATGTGGATATGATGAGCAAGCAATCAGGTAGAGACATCCATTGTTCATTTCACTAAAACGGTCAAATTAATTCAGACAGTTTTCTCACTTTACTGCAGGCACGGCGTTATGGATGGGCCTGACGGTCCTAGGCCCGCCCACTTTTCACCAGGCCCACCCTACAGTTTTCCTACCCAAAAAAATATATTACATAATTTTTTACAAATTTCCATTTAGTCGTAAATGATTCGAAATCAGCCAATAATCGCACGACTTTGTGCTAAAAATAGTCTTATAAACATAATTTTATATGTTGATGTTCATGCGCAAGCAAGTTCATGAGACACGTGATGTGATGTTCGACGCCGGCGACAGGGCCTTTGATTGGGCTGTGGTTGCTTGGTCACAGACCTGTTGCGCCCTCTATTGGTCGGTCAGTGATAGAATTATAGTTCAAAATGGTCACTCACTGGCTTTCAACGTTGGCAAGTGATGGTACCGCTGCTGTTCAAGCAATATATATTTTGCACTGAGTAATTTTTAACATTTTGGCTCATTTTGTCAATGTTGCACGAATTATGAGGGTTTTTTTGTGATTACATTTGTTATTCTATCGAGCTCAATTTTTGGTCTCAAAATGCGCCAAATTGATGCATTTGAATTATCAATATTGAAAAATTTTCTTCCGGGAGAGCATGCCCCCCGGACCCCCCCTAGGGAATTCCAGGCCCATCCATAATTGGCCCGGCCCACCCAAAACTGAAATCCTGGAGCCGTGCCTGCTTTACTGTAATGCAGCCTTTGAGTGGGGGGTGGGGGTGGGTAAGCGATCCTGGGCGGAAGTTAGCAAGCGCTAGCTTGGTTTAAAAACATTTTACAAAAGAACACCCCCCCCCCCCCGCGTCTGCCTGAGAGCCTTGTGAACGCGGAAACTGATTGACAACAAGTAGGGACCAATGAAGACGGCAGATTGCAAAAGGCCGCCACAGAGACTCGATTTTTTTCTGAGTCCTTAAATATACTTACTTGAGAGCTGTCAGGATGTAGAACGAGTTTGACAAAATATGAAATCTAAATTAAAATAGTTGATAGCCACTTTAAGGCCAGGGAACAACAACATTTAAGTGATATCACTATATATATATATATATATATATCATGGATTCGACATCCTTTGTTTCACATGAGGTTTCTTATTGTCCTGCGTGTTGCTTTAGAGTCACAGTCGGTGTTGTCCTCTGTTGTGACGGTCAGTAAAGGACCAGCTGCTAAGTCAGTCACAGTAAGGCTGTACAGAACTGTAACATTCAAATTGTGAAGGGCTGTGCACCGCGCTCTGGTCTGACTACGATATCGCCTCATTTTGCCATCCGCTCCGTCTTTGGACGATGGTCCCTGAAGCAGAGATTAGACAATCGCGCCTGGCGTTTCTTCAACATTGATTTTGCTCCAAGAAACGATGTATAAGTGGGTGTGCATGAGAGGCTGGTGTCCATGCCTGCGAGCTGTCAGCTTTGGACAGTGGTCCCGCCTGGCAGACGGGGGAGGAAGTAGCATGCTGGGCTCTCAGAGTTTCTGCCTAGGTGGCAGAAAGCGTGATTTGGTTAGTGGTCTGTGGTCCATATGCCCACTCCCTGCCTAAACTAATACATGACCATCTGCATGTGATTAGCATTTCCTGCTCCTTTCTGGGTTCTGACACAGAAATGATTATTATTCAAATGACAAACACATTTGTTTGCAAAAGATCTTAAACAAGTGATCTCGATTCTGTTTCACCTATCTTAGACTAATCTCTATTAACATATATGTACGTGTAAAATCTGTAGGCATGGGACAAGATTTTGGTATCGGAAGTGTTCTGGTTTCCGTTTCTGAGTAGTATTGACCAATCACGTTTGAGTGGGCGGTGAGTTCTACAGGAACATGCTTTGGTTGCATGTTGGTAACAGTCCGTGTGGGGCGCAGAAGAGGCGGAACGCATTGGCCGAAATGCTGTCTGGACCTAAAACGCCTACAAAAAGTATCGATGTTTGTGTATTGTGTGGAGAAACGTTCGACTCATGTCGATTACTTGTGAAACAATCGGGTCGTAGACGTCGTCCCTCAACTCCAACTCCATTCTCATGTCTCAAGTTGATAATACGACTGTAAACAATAATGAGAGTATGGAAGAGGAAGTCTTCATAGGAAATGGGACAAGCAGCCAGCAGCTGCACCGGAAGCCCAGAAATATTGGCCGTTGTCCTCTCTTGGTTCTGAGATTGATCTTAGACCGTTGTAATTAATGGTCACGGCAATTTGCATATGAAACCGTTGTTAGATCAGTGGTTTGGGTCGTTATGCCGCTGTATTGTTTATAAGGGTGGGAACACCTGCAGTCAGTTGAGACTGAAGAGGTCATTTAGATGAGTGATGAAACGTTTCTCCCACTAAACATGTCCAGATGAACTGATTCAACCTTTTTTGGGATTCTATACCTGGATTATTGAGCACGCACAAAGACAACCTATCTAATTATCATTCACAAGACAAATAGTAGGGCTGGGATTCAGCGGGTATCCCCTCATTCAGTATTACAATAATATTTTTGTCCGGATTTGATAAATATTGCAAAATTTCAGTTGTCAGGATATGAATATTGCAATTTTAGATTATTAATTTCTAAGGGTCTATCTCCTCTTATCTACATTGAAATGTGAAATCTGCAATAATACAAAGAAAACGCACAAAAGGCATTTATTTATTTTAAGCCCCATGTGATACGAAAGCTTAAAAGATGTGTATGTTTCCCTGAGTAAATGTTCAAACAATTCAAATTCAGACATTCGGAGATTTTGAAATAGTTACATCAAACCTGTTCATGGCATCTGTTCATTGTGCGTCAACATAGCAATTCAGGGGAAATGCTGCCGTATTAAAATTGTCAAGGCTTAGTATCGCAATGTTGCGCTGAATTGTTTTTTTCCCCCTCCCGGCCCCTAACGAACAGCAGATAGAAAAACAACCAACAACTCGCTGACCAGCGAGGTGAAACTGCAAAATCAGAACGTTAAGAAACCCACATTTGGGTCACTGCTGTCAGTCGATGCTGCAAAACAGGTCGGTTCCTCACTAATGTGTGCATCCGTTATCCAAAACCTAATCTTATGTGTCTGTGGATTCCTGCTGTGCACCGGGGGCGCCAGGCCAAAGCTCCCTCTCGTTTATTTATTCATGATTCCTGATCCCTTCTCGTATGGAAAACCCAATCCTGGCCCTGACAGGTCAGCACTTACAGAGCCAGACACCAGCCCCAAAGGATTGGATCAACAGGATGCCCCAAATCTCATTTCATAGCCCTGCTTGACCTCATGTTGCTCTCTGTGACGTGTGCTGCGAGGTCATGTGATCGAGGCTTGCCACCTTCTCATGGTTTACCCTGACCCGAGTTGGATTGCTTTCACCGTCGTCACCTCAAAATGTCAATTTAAAACTGCCATTTATCAGACTAAAGGCACACTATCATTCCCTTTAGGGCTGTCCTGAATACCTTTTTTTTTTCAAGGACAGAATATGTGGTGGATTTTGCAAGACAAATATCTTGAGTATTCGTTCAACATGAACTATCTCAAAAAACACGAATGAAGACTTAAGACAGGTGACGGTACTCTGCGATGTTAGCATAGCAGGATAAACATAGCTGCAGCTGATTGAATGAACAGTGGATTCATTTAATTGCATTGATGGAGAGAGCCAGCACTAATATCTGTCATTAGTACTGTCAACACTGTTTTTTTTTTAGTACAGCTACATTCGACAGAGCCATTATTAATGTTATTAGCTGCGGCTGTGTTTATCCTGCTGTGCTAACATCACAAAAGTACCAAGACCAGCCTGCCATGTTTTATACCATCACATGGTTTTAAACTCACAGATATCAGAAAACTCACCAAAATGGTCTAGGGTTTAGTTACTCTTTAAGATTCCTCGATTAAGATAGATCACAAAGTGTGTTTTTTTTTTGTCAGTTTGTTTAACAGGGGCGACGACATCCCCTTGTAGTCCACCATTAAAACAACTTCTGCGCTCACGCACTCCCATCATCTAAGGCTTGGTGATAGTGACAAAATCAAATACCACAATATCTCGGGCATGTCTGCTGGTGGTTTCGTAAGATGTTTTACACACCAGAATCTGTTGATAAGCGGTCATTAGTAATGGGGATGTGATGACCCAGCAGGTGGAGGTAGTCGTAGTTCATTTCGCTCAGCTAAAACAGTCCAAAATTGAATCACTTGACTGTAACGCAGCCTTTTAAGACCAGGGAGCGACAATATTTCAGTTATATCACCGGAACCAAAAATCCCACAACACATCTGGCCTCATTTCACCATATTCTATCCATGTTTTGTCCATCTGTACCAAGACCCATACAACCCGCACTGAAGGAAAGTGTCTGTCTCTCTAGGTACCAAGATTTGGATCAATCGATCAGGTGTTGAGCCCAACCTTGGTGTTTATCACTCTCCCTGAGCCAGTACACCCA